>NW_022589718.1:19632623-19819973 GCF_004348235.1 Phoca vitulina
GCTCGGCATCAGGGAAATCCAAATCAAAACCTCAATGAGATACCACCTCACACCAGTCAGAATGGCTAAAATTAACAAGTCAGGAAATGACAGATGTTGGCGGGGATGCGGAGAAAGGGGAACCCTCCTACACTGTTGGTGGGAATGCAAGCTGGTGCAGCCACTCTGGAAAACAGTATGGAGGTTCCTCAAAAAGTTGAAAATAGAGCTACCATATGATCCAGCAATTGCACTACTGGGTATTTACCCCAAAGATACAAAAGTAGGGACCCGAAAGGGCACGTGCACCCCGATGTTTATAGCAGCAATGTCCACAATAGCCAAACTGTGGAAAGAGCCAAGATGTCCATCGACAGATGAATGGATAAAAAAGAGGTGGTATATATATACAATGGAATATTATGCAGCCATCAAAAGGAATGAGATCTTGCCATTTGCAGCGACGTGGATGGAACTGGAGGGTATTATGCTGAGCGAAATAAGTCAAACAGAGAAAGACATGTATCATATGACCTCACTGATATGAGGAATTCTTAATCTCTCTTTTCTTTTTGATAAGTCTGGCCAGGGGTTTTTCAATCTTGTTAATTCTTTCAAAGAACCAGCTCCTAGTTTCATTGATCTGTTCTACCGTTCTTTTGGTTTCTATTTCATTGATTTCTGCTCTGATCTTTATTATTTCTCTTCTCCTGCTGGGTTTAGGCTTTATTTGCTGTTTTTGCTCTAGCTCCTTTAGGTGTAGGGTTAGATTGTATGTTTGAGACCTTTCTTGTTTCTTGAGAAAGGCTTGTATTGCTATATTCTTTCCTCTTAGGACTGCCTTTGCCGCATCCCAAAGATTTTGAACAGTTGTGTTTTCATTTTCATTGGGTTCCATGAATTTTTTAAATTCTTCTTTAATTTCCTGGTTGACCCATTCATTCTTTAGTAGGATGCTCTTTAGCCTCCATGTATTTGAGTTCTTTCTGACTTTCCTCTTGTGATTGAGTTCTAGTTTCAAAGCACTGTGGTCTGAAAATATGCAGGGAATAATACCAATCTTTTGGTACTGGTTGAGACCTGATTTGTGACCTAGGATGTGATCTATTCTGGAGAATGTTCCATGGGCACTAGAGAAGATGTGTATTCCGTTGCTTTGGGATGGAATGTTCTGAATATGTCTGTGAAGTCCACTTGATCCAGTGTGTCATTTAAAGTCTTTATTTCCTTGTTGATCTTTTGCTTAGATGATCTGTCCATTTCAGTGAGGGGGGTGTTAAAGTCCCCCACTATTATTGTATTGTTGTCAATGTGTTTCTTTGCTTTTGTTATTAATTGCCTTATAGAATTGGCTGCTCCCATGTTAGGGCATAGATATTTACAGTTGTTAGATCTTGTTGGATAGATCCTTTAAGAAGGATATAGTGTCCTTCCTCATCTCTTATTACAGTCTTTGGTTTAAAATCTAATTTGTCTCATATAAGGATTGCCACCCCAGCTTTCTTTTGATGTCCATTAGCATGGTAAATGGTTTTCCAACCCCTCACTTTCAATCTGGGGATGTCTTTGCGTCTAAAATGAGTCCCCTGCAGACAGCATATCGATGGGTCTTGTTTTTTAATCCAATCTAATAGCCTGTGTCTTTTGATTGGGGCATTTAGCCCATTCACATTCAGGGTAACTATTGAAAGATATGAATTTAGTGCCATTGTATTGCCTGTAAGGTGACCGTTACTGTATATTGTCTGTGTTCCTTTCTGGTCTATGTTGCTTTTAGGCTCTCTCTTTGCTTAGAGGACCCCTTTCAATATTTCTTGTAGGGCTGGTTTCGTGTTTGTAAATTCCTTTAGTTTTTGTTTGTCCTGGAAGCTTTTTGTCTCTCCTTCAATTTTCAATGACAGCCTAGCTGGATATAGTATTCTTGGCTGCATATTTTTCTCATTTAGTGCTCTGAATATATCATGCCAGTCCTTTCTGGCCTGCCAGGTCTCTGTGGATAGGTCTGTTGCCAATCTAATGTTTCTACCATTGTAGGTTACAGATCTCTTGTCCTGAGCTGCTTTCAGGATTTTCTCTTTGTCTCTGAGACTTGTAAGTTTTATTATTAGATGTTGGGGTGTTGACCTATTTTTATTGATTTTGAGAGGGGTTCTCTGTGCCTCCTGGATTTTGATGCCTGTTTCATTCCCCAAATTAGGGAAGTCCTCTGCTATAATTTGCTCCAATATACCTTCTGCCCCTCTCTCTCTTTCTTCTTCTTCTGGGATCCCAATTATTCTAATGTTTTGTCTTATGGTATCGCTTATCTCTCGAATTCTGCCCTCGTGATCCAGTAGTTGTTTATCTCTCTTTTTCTCAGCTTCTTTATTTTCCATCATTTGGTCTTCTATATCACTGATTCTCTCTTCTACCTCATTTATCCTAGCAGTTAGCACCCCCATTTTTGATTGCACCTCATTAATAGCCTTTTTGATTTCAACTTGGTTAGATTTTAGTTCTTTTATTTCTCCAGAAAGGGATTCTCTAATAACTTCCATGCTTTTTTCAAGCCCAGCTAGTATCTTTAAAATCATCATTCTGAACTCTAGTTCCGACATCATACTAATGTCCATATTGAGTAGGTCCCTGGCAGTCGGTACTACCTCTTGTTCTTTTTGTTGAGGTGATTTTTTTCTGTCTTGTCATTTTGTCCAGAGGAGAACAGATGAATGAGAGAACAAAATGCTAACAGGGTAACAACGTCCCCAGAAAATATACTCTAAACAAATCAGAAAAGACCTGAAACTAGGGGAAAAGAAAGGGAAAGAAAGAAAAAAGAAAAAGAAAAAGGAAAAGAAAAGAAAAAGAAAAAGATAAAAACAAAAACAGAACAAAACAACAAAACAAAGAGAATATGACCAAATATGATCAGGCTGGTGCATAGATCAGTGCCACACACTAGATTTTGGGTGTATTTTGGTCTGTTAGAAGAAAGTGCCTCCCAAAATTTTAAAGAAAGAAAAACTTATATATGTACAAAAATAAGGGTTGATACGATGAAGGGATGGAATATGACTGTAAAGATGAAAATTATAAAAAATTTTATAAAAGGAATTGATAAGATAAGAAGTTGTTTAAAAAAAAGAAAGAAGAGTTTTTTTAAAAAAAGAAAAGAAAAAAAGGGAGAGAATATGATCAGGCAGGAGACTAGAACAAAGCCATACACTAGAGATTTAGGGTATATTTTGATCTGTTAGAAGAAACTGTATCTCAATATTTTAAAGAGAGAACAACTTATATATATATGCCAAAAATAAGGGTAACTACTATGAAGGGATAGAATATGACTCTAAAAATGAACAATAAAAATGTTTTTTTAAAAAAGGGATTAATAAGATGTTGGTTGAAAAAGGGAAAAAGAAAAATTCAAAAAGAAAAAAAAAAGACATTTAAAAAAAAATTAACTTTGAAAGACTAAAGAATCATGGTAAAAAAACCATGGATTCTATGTGCAGTATTCCCCTAGCGCTGGAGTTCTGCCGTTCTCATTGATCAGTAAACTTGGTCTTGGCTGGCTGTTCTCGCTGATCTTCTGGGGGAGGGGCCTGTTGCCGTGGTTCCCAAATGTCTTTGCCGGAGGCGGAATTACCCCCCCCTGGCCCGGTCTGGGCTAAGTAATCTGCTCCGGTTTGCTCTCGGGAGCTTTTGTTCCCTGCAAGCTTTCCGTACAGCTTTGGAGGACAAGAGTGAAAATGGCGGCCTCCCAATCTCCGCCCTGGAGGAGCCAAGAACTCGGGGTCCCGCTCCTCAGTGAGCCCCCAGAGAAAAGCAGTCAGTCACTCCCGTCTCCCCGGTCTCTGGCCACACTCCATGCTTACCCGGCCTGTGACCGAGCATTTCTGTCTCTGGCACCCGACCCCGGGTGGAGTCTCCAAACCCAGCAGATCCCTGCGGTGCGCTCCTGCACCGCTCCTCCCGGGGAGGAAGGAGAGTCTCCCCGGATCTGCCGCTTGTTGGGTCCCTGCTGGAGGAGCTGTGGCCCAACTGTGCCGCGGATCACGGTTTATAGCAGCCCCGAGCTGAGAGCCCGCGCCTGGGCTCTGTCTCTGCAGCCGGCTTCCCTGCTCCGATACCTGGGAGCTCTGCCGCACTCAGGCACCCCCGGTCTTTCTGTGACCCCGAGGGTCCTGAGACCACACTGTCCCGCGAGGGTTCCACCCCCCACTTCGCCACCAGAGTGACGTCCCTCAGCGGAGCCGACTTCTAAAAGTTCTGATTTTGTGCTCCGCGGCTCTATCACTTGCCAGACGCGGCCAATGGAGGCCCCTCCCCTGCCGTCTATCCTCCCGAATATCGCCTTGGATTCACTTCTCCGCACGACCTACCTTCCAGAAAGTGGTCGCTTTTCTGTTCAGAGAGTTGTTTCTATTATTTTCTTCGATCTCCTGTTGAGTTTGTAGGTGTGCAGAATGGTTTGATCCCTATCCAGCTGAATTCCTGAGACCAGACAAAATCCAGGTCTCCTACTCCTCTGCCATCTTGCTCCGCCCCCCCCACATGATCTTTTTTTTAAATAGAGTATTACTTCAAGTGTATTATTTCTTCTTTGTACTTAAGCTTACATACCACCATTTTGATTTGTAGGAACAGCCACTGATAGCTAAAGAATACAAATGGAAACTGCAATGTCTCCAAAGCTCTGTCTTTTTAACTTTAACAACTTTTTTTTTTTAAGATTTTATTTATTTGACAGAGAGAGACACAGCAAGAGAGGGAACACAAGCTGGGGGAGTGGGAGAGGGAGAAGCAGGCTTCCCACCACGCAGGGAGCCCCATGTGGGACTTGATCCCAGGACCCTGGGATCATGACCTGAGCCAAAGGCAGATGCTTAATGACTGAGCCATCCAGGTGCCCAACTTTAACACTACTTTATGAAGTATGACATACATATACAAAACTGCAGAAATCCTAAGTGTACAACACTAATTTTCATGAGGTGTACACATTCATGTAACTACTAGCCAGGCCAAGAAATAAAATATTCTCATATTCCCCTTTCCAGTTATTACACATCACTCTTCCTCAGAGGTTACTGCTATCCCAAATTCTAAAACAATAAATTATTTCTGCCTATTTTTGTGTGTATATAACTGAAGTTACACAGTATGTACTATATTCTGTCTGGATTCTTTCTCTTGACTTGATATTTATAAGATTTACCCACTAATTTATTTTTATGGCTGAAAATAATGCATTGTATGCATATACCACAATTTATTTTTCCATTCTTTAACTGATGGGTATTTGAGTTTTTTCCCCATTTTTGAGCATTATGAATAATGCTTCTATGAACATTTTTGTATATGTCATATGTCTTGTATGTATGTTTGCATTTCTGTTAGGGGTAGAATTGCTAGGCCATAAGATGTACATGTATTTGATGTTAGTAGATCTTGCCAAATAGTTTTCCAAAATGGATGTATCAGTTTACACTCCTGTTACTCTTGAGATTGAGGAGTCAAGGGAATATGGAAGAGTAGGAGGATCTGAAGCTTATCTCATCCCATGGACACACCTAGAGAATAGCCATCTCACTGCGACTAACCCAGAAAACAGCCCAAAGACTGACAGATCAGACTTTTCATGGTTAATCATAGAGGAGAGACCACATCAAAAAGGGTATGAGGGACAGAAGGACAGGAGGAGTAGAGACATGGTCTAGAACCAAACTGGTGGTGAGATGAACCACAAATGGAAGGGATACCACAAGCAAGATGGGAGAGGAGAAGAGCCCACACGTAGACACCCCAGACACAAGGGACCCACACTGGGAAGACAAGTCCCCATAACATTTGGTTTTTAAAATCAGTGGGGCTTAACTTTTCAAGTATTTACAATCAATGGGGCTTAACTCCCAGTACTTTAAAGGTCAGTGGGCTTAGTGCTGGGAGAGGCAGAGGATGACAGGAAACTGAGTCCCTGCCCTTAAAGAGAGTGCTATGCTGTAACAGCTTGAAAAGCACCTGGGGTATCCATGAAGGAGATTTATTTATTAATCTCAGAACATGTATTGGAGGGACAGGGATCTTTAAGGGACTTCTCCAAGAACAAAAGAGCTGGTGGGTGCTATCTCCTCCCCACTCCCAGCCTAGATAGCCGGACAGTTGCTGGAACCAGCTTGAACAACATCCACTTACCTTGCTAATCCTGCTCTTGTGTTCTTTTGTGGATCTGCCCCATCCAATCTGAATCACTTGGCAGGAGCCACTCTGAAGCAGCTCCTGCCAGTCATATCCTACAGGCAGCCCCAGCAGGGACTGATGCCACTCCAAAGTGACTTCTGCTCTGGGGAGATGGGAAGATAACTCATACCAGTTCAAAGGTAGCCCCAGCAGATGGACTGGGGGCAGGCATCTGGTCTGACTACTGGCTCTGCCCATCAACAGAAGCCTCTGAGGAGACAATGCAGGGAGTGCAACCTGCAATTCAGTGCAAGTGCAGTCTCAGCAAATGGGCCAAGGGTAAGCATCTGGTCTGACTGCTGATTCACCCAACTACAAGCTCACAGCAACCACAGACTGACACCTCAATAACACAGGTCCCAAACCCTGCCCACAACAGGCACAATGGGCCATTGCAGCCAAGTGGATTGAAGGCAAAAGCAGCCCAGACACAAAAGTAGGTGTACTTAATAGACAGGAGACACTCCTGAAGCACCTGGTTCTGGTAAATAGGGGACATTACACTACATGGCACCAGAAGATCTCTTCCTCATACGGCTAGTACTTTCAAGATCAGGAGATGTAGCTGACTTTCCTAATACACAGAAACAAACACAGAGAGTTAGACAAAATGAAGAGACAAAGGAATATGTCCCAAATGAAAGAGCAGGACAAAACCACAGCAAAAGAACAAAGTGAAATGAAGATAAGCAATATGCCTGATAGATAATTCAAAGTAATGGTCATAAAGATACTCACTGGACTTGAGAAGAGTGGAGGATCTCAGTGAGACCTTCAACAAAGAGATGGAAAATATAAAGAGAACTAATTACTGGAGGGAATCAATAGTAGATTAAAGGAAGAAAAAGAAGATTATTGACCTGGAAGACAGAGTAAAGGAAAGCAACCAAGCTGAACAGCAAAAAGAAAAAGGAATAATAAAAAATGAAAATAGTTTAAGGGAACTCAGCAACATCATCAAGCATAATAATATTCACATTATAGGAATCCCAGAAGGAGAAGAGAGAGAAAAGGGGACAGAAAGTTTATTTGAGGACATCATAGCCAAAAACTTCCTGAATCTGGGCAAGGAAACAGAAATCTACAGCCAGGAGGCACAGAGAGCCCCAACAAAATCAACCCAAGGGACTTTCACACCAAGACACATGATAATTAAAATGGCAAAAAGTAAGATGTGGAAGGAGCTAGAGGGTATTATGCTAAGCCAAACAAGTCAGAGAAAGACAAATATCATGTGATTTCACTCATATGTGGAATTTAAGAAACAAAGCAAATGATCATAGGGGAAAAAAGAGAGAGAAGTAAACCAAGAAACAGACTCTTGACTATAGAGAACAAACTGATGGTTACCTGAGGGGAGGTGAGTAGGGGGATGGGTTAAATAGATGATGGGGATTAAGGAGGGCACTTGTTGTAATGAGCACCTGGTGTTGTATGTAAGTGTTGAATCACTATATTGTACACTTGAAACTAATATTACACTGTATGCTAGCTAACTGGAATTTAAATAAAAACAAAACAAAAGTCAAAAGCTTCCAGGAAAATGAGACAAAAGTCAGTAAAAAACTATACTAATAAAACTCATAAGTAATTTTCAAAAAAAAAAAAACACCAAAAACTGTAACAAATGGTAATGAAGGACACTACATTGTCATAAAGGAAACAATCCAACAAGATGTAACAGTTGTAAATTTATGCATCCAACATAGGAACACCCAAACACATAATGCAACTATTAACAGACATAAAGGAAAAAACTGACAGTAATACAATAAAAATAATATATTGTAATACCCCACTTACACCAATGGATAGATCATTCAGACAGAAAATCAGTAAGGAAACAGCAGCTTGACTGACACATTGGACCAGATGGATCTAACAGATATATTCAGAACATTCCATCCCAAAACAGCAGAATACTCATTCTTTTCAAGTGGACATGGAACATTATCCAGAACAGATTACATGTTAGACCACAAAGCAAGTCTCAACAAATTAAAAAATATTGAAATCATGGGATGCATGGCTGACTCAGTCAGTGGAGCATGTGACTCTTGATCTGAGGGTTGTGTGTTTGAGCCCCACATTGCGCATAGAGATTACCTAAAAATAAAATCTTTAAAAAAATATTGAAATCATCGGGGCACCTGGGTGGCTCAGTCGTTAAGCGTCTGCCTTCGGCTCAGGTCATGATCCCAGGGTCCTGGGTTCAAGCCCCACATCGGGCTCCCTGCTCAGCAGGAAGCCTGCTTCTCCCTCTCCCACTCCCCCTGCTTGTGTTCCCTCTCTCGCTGTGTCTCTCTCTGTCAAATAAATAAATAAAATCTTTAAAAAAAAAAAAAATATTGAAATCATAACATGCATCTTTTCTGACTATAACTGTATGAAACTAGAAATCAATCACAGGAAAAAAATCTGGAAGAATACAAATACATGGAGGTTAGATAACATGCTACTAAACAATGAATGGGTCAACCAAGAAATCAAAGAGGAAATTTAAAAAAAAAAATGAAAAGAAATGAAAATGAAGACAACAGTCCAACATCTTTGGGATGCAGCAAAAAAGCTGTTTTCAGAGGGAGGATTATAGCAATACAGTCCTACCATAAGAAGCAAGAAAAATCTCAAATAAACAACTTACTCTTATATCTAAATGAGCTAGAAAAATAACAAAGCCCAAAGCCAGTAGAAGGAAGGAAATAATAAAGATTAGAGTAGAAATAAATGAAATAGAGACTAAAATAACAATCAAACAGATCAATGAAACCAGGAGCTGGTCCCTTGAAAATATCAGCAAAATTGATAAAACTTAAGCCAGATTCATAAAAAAATAAGAGAGAGAAAGCTCAAATAAATAAAATCAAAAATGAAGAAATAACAACTGATACCACAGAAATATATGGATTATAATCCAAAAATGGATCATAAGAGAATACTATGGAAAATTATATGCCAACAAATTGGACAGCCTAGAAGAAACGGATAAATTCCTAGAAACATATAACCTCCCAAAACTTAATCAGGAACAAATAGAACATTTGAACAAACCGATTACTAGTAATGAAATTGAATTGGTCATCAAAAAACTTCCAACAAAGTCCAGGACCAGATGGCTTCCCAGGTAAATTCTACCAAACCTTTAAAGAAGAGTTAACACCTATTCTTCTCAAACTATTCCAAAAAATAGAATAGGAAGGAAAGCTTCCAAATTCATTCTTTGAGGCCAGCATTACCTAGATACCAAAACCAGATAAAGACACTGGAAGAAAAGAGAACTATAGATCAATATCTCTGATGAACATAGATGCAAAAATCCTCAATAAAATATTAGCAATCGGAATCCAACAATACATTACAAAAATAATTCATGCAATCAAAGACACTAAAAAAAGGTGTTGGGTGGGCGGGGGAAACAGAGCCTCAGATACATGTAAGTGGAATTTCAGATACAGAGGAGAGAAAGAAAAACTAGTTAAAAATTAATGAACCTCCCTTGCATCCCTGAAATAAATCCCACTTGATCAAAGTGATTGACTTTTTTATGTTAAGCTTTAAATCCTGGAATAAACCCAACTTGGTAATTATATATTATTCTTTTCATACATCATTAGATTCTACTTTTAGTATTTCTTTCAGTATTGTTGTATATATTTGTATATGAAGATTGTCCTCTAATTTTGCTTTCAATCGGAAGACAATTCTCAATTAATATTCCTACACAGTCCTGGCCTTCTGAGTGAAAGGTATGTTTGAACTGCAGAAAGCCTTGGAAGCTAGAGGCAAGGTCTCCCTCAAGAAAGTTTTGGAGATGAACTTTCCTGGAGAAGTTCAAGAGTGGTAAAGATAAAGGTCTCTTCTTCCTCTCTTCTCTGGATATTGTCCACTGAACTACATTCTATTTCACTTATCCTCCATTCAGCTATATGTAAATTTGTGTTAAACCCATCTATGGATATTTTATTGGCTGTCTGCATACCAGTTCACACTCTGGCTAAAATTTTACTGAATCAATTTCTCAAAGTTCCCTGGGGTACCTTGCACGTGTTCATAAAATTCCCATATGATCTTCCACCCCTCCCTTCTTTATACTAGGTTCTTATGAGAATATCTTTTGCCCATAATACACGAACTGCTTAGGGAATAAAGAGTCATGTCTTGATCTTCTCTGTATTTATCAAAGCAGCTAGCAGAGGATCCTGTAAACAGTAACCCCTTAATAAAAATTGCTGAATGAACAAATAACTGAATGGTTATTAACAAATGAATTGGTGGTAATTGTCAGGTCCTCTGTTTCGGCTTAGATAATTACCAGAGCAGTTGTTCAAGAGTCTTCCTATATTATTCAAAACTCAGAGAGAGGGAAGTACATGAATGTAGTCAACTGATCTTTGACAAAAGAGCATAGGCAATACAATAGAGCAAAGATAGTCTCTCCAATAAATGGTGCTGGAAAAACAGGACATCTATGTACCAAAAAGTGAAATATAGACTTTACACTCTTCACAAAAATTAACTCAAAATGTATCACAGACCTAAATGTAAAACACAAACTGTAAAACACCTTAGGCAACATAGGAGAAAACCTAGATGACCTTGGGTGTGTCAACGACTTTTAGATACAACACTAAGGGCATGATCCATGGAAGAAAGAATCAGTAAACTGGACTTCATTAAAATTAAAAACTTCTGCTCTGTGAAAGAGATAGGTAAGAGTATGAAAAAACAAGCTCCAGACAGGGAGAAAATATTGCAAAAGAGAAATCTAATAAAGCACTGTTATCCTAATTATACAAAGAATTCTTAAAACTCAACAATAAGGGCACCTCAGTGGCTCAGTTGGTTAAGCGACTGCCTTCAGCTCAGGTCATGATCCTGGAGTCCCGAGATCGAGTCCTGCATCGGGCTCCCTGCTTAGCAGGGAGTCTGCTTCTCCCTCTCCCGCTCTCCCCTCTTGTGCTCTCTCTCTCTCTCTCACTCTCTCTCTCAAATAAATAAATAAAATCTTTAAAAAAAAAAAACTCAACAATAAGAAAACAAACAACCTGATTTTAAAATGGGCAGAAGACTTTAAGAGACATCTCACCAAAGATTTTTGGTGAGTATTTTTAGTGAAATTACCTGTACCATAGTATAATAATGAATACATGTCATTACATGTTTCTCAAATCCACAGAATGAACACGAAGAGTGAACCCTAACATAAACTATGGATTCTAGGTAATAATTATATACCACTCTAGGTTGATTAATTGAACAAACATGCAATTCTAGTGTTGAATGTTGATAATGGAGTGGCTGGACATTTATGATGGAGGACGGAATAAGAGAAATCTCTGTGCCTTCTGTTCAATTTTACTATGAAACTAAAACTGCTCTAAAAACTAAAATCAGTTAAAAAAAGAAAAAAAAAAAAAACACCTCCAATGACTTCCCACTGCAACCAGAATAAAATTCAAACTTTTACCACCAAAAAAAAAAAAAAAAAATCATTAAATGCTCATCTCTTATGTGCAGAAGAGCTTTGATTTGATTAGTAAAAATAAAACTATCTTTATAAAATACCATTCTAAACATATATTAATCCATTCAAAATTATGATTATTATCATCATTTATATTTTATAGGTGAGGAAATAAAGCAGAGGCTTCATGTTAAAAAATCCCAGGCAGCCTGCAAATGACCATGCTCAATCACACCATTTATAATACCTCTTTTCTAAGCTGAAGGATTAAGTTCGACTTAATCAAATATGACTTGAAATATATAATTTTTATTCCTTGGTATATGATAGAGATATTTAATATTTGTTGTAGAAAGAATTAAGATGATTAGAAATAATTTTGATGGAAAGAGCCCAAGTGTCCATTGACTGATGAATGTATAAAGAAGTAGTGCTATATATACAATGGAATATTACTCAGCCATAAAAAAGGATGAGATCTTGCCATTTACAAACATGGATGGAGTTGGAGAGTATTATGCTAAGCAAAATAGGTCAGTCATAGAAAGACAAATACCATATGATTTCACTCATATGTGGAATTTAAGAAATGAAACAGATGAACATGAGGGGGAAAAAAGAGAGGTAAAGCATAAAACAGAATCTTAACTATAGAGAACAAACTGAGGGTTGCTGAAGGGGAAGTGGGCAGGAAACGGGTTAAATGGCTGATGAGCATTAAGGAGGGCACTTGTGAGCACTGAGCTATGTTATATGCAAGTGATGAATCACTAAATTCTACTCCTGAAACTAATATTGCTCTACATGTTAATGACCTGGAATTTAAATAAAAACTTGAAACAAACAAAACAAAACAAAAGAAATAATTTTAATAACTGCCCTACATTCAGCAGAAGCTGAGAAAAAAAAAATGGCATCATTAACATATCACTGATGTTAAAAGAAATTCTCTACTTAGAGAAGCTATATAAGTCAACTGAATATCAATTTAATTGGGAAGAGTTGGAAGATGGGTGTAATTACTGACAGGTAATGGTTAACTTGTAGGTCATCCTCCCAGGAAAGGAACTGTCCTGTTGCAAGGCTCCAGAGAAATAAAGTCAGTCCAGTGTTTGAGGCAAGGTACCGTGTGGCTACTTGGCCATTTACCCTTGTAGCATGACAATTTCCATGACGAATCATGACTCAGGAGCATCATCTAGCTAGTAACAGTCATATAAAACAAGAAGATTATAGCAGTGGTTTCAAAATGAGTCAATAGTTTCAAGAAATTAGATTTGAATGTTTTGAAAATTATTGAAAAATTTGAAGAGTCACACTTCAACTTAAATCACTCGATAAGCAGTATTATATTTTATATTAGTATTTATTTAGAGAAAACAGTGATGCATTTTAAAGTTTTGATCTATATATTAATTTATATCATACTAATTATTAAATGTATCAATTTTCACTCCTAGATCCAACCATAAAAGTGCAAAAACATGAAGTACTCAAAAGGTTAAAATTCAATAAATTCACCCCTATTTTTCCCAGTTACCATTTAAGAAACAATAATAATCACAATAAAATTAACCAAATACTTGGGATGTCAGTATAATCCACTTAAGTCTTTTCCCCATGAAAGTTTTCCTTTAGGTGATAAGATGCAATAAACAGGTCTGTAATCTTACATAATCTTAGGTAATGCCAAGTACATATATTCTAGAAAACCAAGGATGATCCCAGATAAAAATTTAGTAGCACATAGAAGCCTTGGAAGTCATACATGTTTATAGGTAAATTTATTACAGTATATAACAAAACTTTCTTGAATTTCAAAATGTGTAGTGTGTATATATTAAGCAAAGATTAACTGTTAAAGTTCATGAGGAGGTTAGAGAGATCTTTCTCTTTACACTTTTATTTTCAACCTAAGTATTGGTTTATTTGAACCAAACTGTTTAGCCCACATTAAACCGTTGGGCTTATTAACAAATGACAGTATATTTGAATTGTATTAACATGTCACCGTTTTCATGTCTTAATAGAAACATATTTTTAAATTATTATTTTTCGCAGGAAATGTACATAAACTTGACATGTACTATTTTGTTTAATCTTCGCATCTTTATCTGGTAGATACTATTATTGTGTTCATTTTACTGATTATTAATCTAGGATTTAAAGAAGTTAGGTGAACTGGGAGAGATGACATGAAGTTTGTGGAAGAGCCGGCGTTTTTTTTTTTTAAAGATTTTATTTTTTTTATTTATTTGACAGAGAGAGAGACAGCTAGAGAGGAAACACAAGCAGGGGGAGAGGGAGAGGGAGAAGCAGGCTCCCAGCCGAGCAGAGAGCCCGATGGGGGCTTGATCCCAGGACCCTGGGATCATGACCTGAGCTGAAGGCAGACGCTTAAGGACTGAGCCACCCAGGCGCCCCAGATTTAAAGAAGTTAGGTAAACTGGGAGAGATGACACGAAGTTTGTGGAAGAGCCGGCGTTTTGAGGTTTACTTCGCGGCGGTAACGCTCTTACTCTGCGCTGTTTGAAGGCTGTACAATACTGTCTTCAAACCAGAAATGTAAAGTGCTCCGAGGTGTATAAAGAACTTCCACAGATGACTTTTATTGAACCCTCACAACCACCTTGCAAGGGGCACATTTACATTGTGTGTGGAGCCCAGACACAAAGCAAAGGCTACAACTGCCTTCACTTTGGCCTAATTTAAAAGAGCGAACTTGTCAGGCGCCTGGGTGGCTTAGTTGGCTAGGCGATTGCCTTCTGCTTGGGTCATGACGCCAGGGTCCTGGGATCGAGTCCCGCACCGGGCTCCCCGCTCAGCGGGGAGTCTGCTTCTCCCTGTGACCCTACCCCCTCTTGTGCTCTCTCTCGCTCACTCTCCAATAAATAAAATTTAAAAAAAGAGAGAGAGAGAACTTGTCAAATCTAAACACCACTTTCTTAACCAACAACTACAGTTATTTTGATTTCTAAACAAAAGCCAGGAAGGGAAAAAGGTTGCCACAGTAGGATACAACACACACTTAGGGAATAGCTAAAATATGAAAATATTTTTCTTAATTTTTTAAGAAAATTTAGCCTGCCTGTCGTCCTACCATGACGTATTCTAAAGATAAAATGGGGGAGGAGGGGCAGGTTTGTTTTTTGTTTGGTTTTTTTTCTATTTAACCAAATAAAAACTCATGCCTTTTATGGTAGTGGTGATCCTTTTTAAGGTTGGGAGGTTTTTGCAGACAAATCAATAATGGAAAAAGTAATTAGAGCAACCTTTTATTCTTTACTTTTATTAGAATTTTGAATATTCTTTTTTTAAAAGATTTTATATATTTATTCATGAGAGACAGAGAGAAAGAGAGACGAAGGTAGCGGGAGAAGCAGGTTCCCCGCAGAACAGGGAGCCCGATGTGGGACTCAATTCCAGGACCCTGGGATCATGACCTGAGCCAAAGACAGATGCTTAATCAACTGAGCCACCCAGGTGCCCAGAATTTTTAATATTCTTAATAGGTCATTTGTTGGCAGGTTTGCTTGGTGTTTTCTAAAATTTTAACAGGAAAGAAAGGATAGGATTAAGGGTGTTTCATTAAATTACTTCATGGATTTAATTGCTAAAATCATTTTCCAAAGCCATTTGGGATGGTTTTTTTAGAGAACTCAGCACTTCCCTGAGATCATGCCATGTTGAGACCAATGGTGATGATTTACTTAATAAACAGAATCTTACTATTGATTAAATATGCCAAGGAAACATTTATCTTTTGGGTATTCTTACTACACTGACCTTTGAAAAACAAAGAGCTTTTTCTTTTTTAAGATTTTATTTATTTTTGAGAGAGAGTGAAGAGCAAGAGAGAGAGAGAGACAGCATGAGCAGGGGGAGGGGCAGAAGGAGAAGCAGACTCCCCACTGAGCAGGGAGCCCGATGCAGGGGCTAGATCCCAGGATGCTGGGGTCATGACTAGAGCCAAAGGCAGGTGCTTAACTGACTGAGCCACTCAGGTGCCCCCAAAGAGCTTTTCTTTCACTTTATCAAATATTTAATTGGTTTTTCTTCAGAGTACTGTTTTTTCAGATGCATACTTCAGATGCAGAAACAATATGTTTGGAAACAATAATAATAATAAAGGGGCAATTGAGAAATTTTATATACTGTGAAATTATACTTTATATGCTCTTTATTTATATTATATTTTAGTATGTACATAATTATTATACAAGCTGTTTACATGAAAACCAGATATTCTGGGGGCGCCTGGGTGGCTCAGTTGGTTAAGCCACTGCCTTCGGCTCAGGTCATGATCGTGGAGTCCCGGGATCGAGTCCGCATCGGGCTCCCTGCTCGGCGGGGAGTCTGCTTCTCCCTCTGACCCTCCTCCTTCTCATGCTCTCTCTCTCAAATAAATAAACAAAATCTTTAAAAAAAAAAAAGAAAACCAGATATTCTGTACTTCATGGCAGATGTAAGGAGTTTTCAAGCATAATCTTGACTCCATGTGATTTTTGCATGCTCTAACTTGAGACGTTAGCCCCCAGGAAGATGCAGTACTACTGCATTCAAAATGAAAACAAGCAGTTTTTATTCAACATTTTTTTAAATTAAGATGAAATTCCACTATTAAAACATCAGTATTTACTCTGAAGAGCCTAGGTTTCTTTATAAACATTCAAATTAAATGACATGTAAAGGTCTAGCAAATGTATACCGCCCCTAGGTCTCTTCAGCAGGGAAGCATCAAATGTCTCGTATCCAAAAAAGAAAAAAAAAAAATCAAGTGCAATTGTTATTCTCAATTCAGAAAACTGAATAATTTCCTATGCCTTTGGATCCTCCTCTTTCTGTCGCTATTTTTTTTTTTTTTTTTTTTTTTTTTTTTGGTCTCTCAAATGTGAATGAAGCAACTAAGAGTATTTGACATCTTTAACCTTTAAGGGAATCCTCAAAGCATTCCACGCCCTCCCGAACATCACATGGCACTGAACGAAGGTGGGCCATCTTGCCTCTAGAGCACATCTGATTTCCAGCCTGCAACCTCTTACTTTTAAGCTTTAACAGTCTCAGAAATTGCAAAGAAAACAATATAAAAGCACTTCATAGATTAGCAGACCATTACTGGTCCTCGACACTTCAGCAGATGAAACCCCCTTGATCCCAGACTATAAAAACGCCTTCTGAAGACTATTGAGCTCCTCTTTGATTCTTGGCCCAAGTCTTAATTTTCTCACAGTGCTGAAGCTCTGTATTTCATTAGAGATATCATCTTAAATCCCTGTGTGCCCCTACTTGTTTTAACGGGGTTTCTCCTCTCCAGACTCATCTGTGTCTATTTCGAAGGTGAACTAATAAATATCAAAATATATTTTTAAAACCTATTGATAATAAAGACTGGGTTGGGCTTTTTATTTGTTTTTGTTTTTGTTTTTTTAGATAAAGCCCAGTGGTCGGGAGCCTGAATTTTCTTCATTTTAGTCCCATATAATCACTCTATATGGAGTCCTTAGGTTAAAAAACACCCCTGTTAGGTCTGGGTCCAGCTTTTATTCCACAGCCTAAGTTATTCTTATATTTTCTGTTTCGACTAAATTTAGAGAACCTCAAATGCTGATAATCAAAAGTACAAGAATCTTTTCACTCCACACAACATAAATAATATTGTCAGTAGAATTGGGGTCTAGAGTTCCCCTATAAAAGCAAAATATGAAAACCTGAATCTTTGTACAAGCCCAACCTTTAGTGTGCTAAATGGTGTTTGTTCTGCATTCTGGCTACTTTTTCGTAAATGCATTCCAATCTACACACACACACACACACACACAAAACCAAAGCAACAGCAACAAAAATGTGTTTTGTTTTTTTTTTCCCCTTGAGGTATTATCTAATCTACAGCTTGATCCACAAAAACATAGCTTACACATCACTGGTTCATTTTTAGTTGTTTAAAATGATAATAGCTCCATTGTTTTTTCTTTTTTTTCTTGGTAGTATAAATAACACATGCCTGTTGAAGAAAATTTTCAGAATATGAAAAAAGAAGAAAGTAAGGGTCAACTGAAATTATTTTTTCCTGTAGTATTTTTTTAGCTAATAAAATTATTTAGTTGAAACAAATTATTTGTCATGGCATTCATCACAATGGAAAAAAGTGGGTAGCCAGCAAAGTCCCTATCTTTCAGGAATTAACAATGCAAAATTATCTGCCTCTGTTTTTGGGTCAGTCATTTGTCACTGAGTAACCTATTAAAGAATCAATCCAGTTGTTCTAAAATTATATTAACATTATTTAAGATATTAAGCAAATTAGATAAGAATGTTTAGCTGCAAGCTAAATTCTGGTGATTTCAATAGAATAATCTGCCATAAGTATATAAAGAGATCAAAATATAGTAGATATTAAATGCTTTATACTATTAGCAAGACAGAAGTCCTAGGAGAAAGGGCAGGAGCATAGCTTGGGGCACGATTAAAGCAAAGACAGTTCCTCTGACTTTTATATTTAACAAGAAATTTAAATTTTTCATATTCAAAATTGTTAATCAAACCAAGGGCACTTGAATTTGAATTAAACACTTTTATAAGGAAGATAGAATTATTCTAAATTACTCTTACTCTAAATTAAATCATTTTGTTATGTGGGTTCAGTTCAGACAAATGTGTATAAGTGCATCTAATCACGCTATCATTGGACCTACATGAACATTGACTTCCATGCCTACCAAATCTTTTCTTTATATGAACATTGAAAGACCATATTGCAGAGGTGAGTAGGTGGGAGGTGAGCTAAAATTGATTCAGACAAGTCCCTAAAATTACTCTTCCTGAAAAGCAGTACCATACAAAGGTGGCTGGATGGAGTTTGATGGCCAGCTGGGGAATCACTGGTTATTACCTGACTTCAGGCAAGTGAGAACATTAGTTTTCTAACCAATCAGAATGAGAGTAATAACCCATTCTGTGAGAATGGTGATAAATTTGGTGAGAAAATGCACAGAGTACCTGGAACAATACAGACTCTCAACAATGTTTTGGTTCATTTCCATTCCTTGTGAAAATAGGAACAACAACATTCTCCCATAAAAATGAAAATAATCCAACTGCTCCCATCACTGAAGGCTTTTAGTTAGCACCTGTGAGAAACAGTGTTACACAATGTATAATGTATACTGAAGCAACATTGTCCCTACTTTAGGAACCCTATAATCCAAGGTTGGCAAAGCAGATGAATTTAAAGAACCTAAATACAAAGGGGCTATCCATTCTAGAGGCACTTTTATATGCCATCCTGAAAAATAGCATCCTGGCCTGAAATAATGAGAAACTGTTTGGTTAATCATTCACCCTTGGCACAATAAATATGTTAAAGAAATCAATTGATTAAAAAAATAGATTGAGTGTTTATTGTAGATTATTAATTTTAAAAATGATAATTACTAAAGCTAGTCGATAATTGTAAAGAACATAATAGCATATCACCTGCTCTGAAGACTTGGTTTTATATAAATGTGTATATGTATATGCATGCATATATAAATGTAAGTATACACATACATATATTTATTCATATTCCCCAGTATTTCTGCAAAATATTTTGTGTGATTTACAAAAATACATATAATGCAATGAAAAAAATAAAACAAATATTTATAATCAGAGAGAGAGAGAAAGAGACTCTACTGAGAAAAAAAAGACCAAGACAAATTTTAAGCAGGTAAAAGCAGGCCTTAAAGTCTTGAAGTCCATTACTAAATGTCAATTGTTAATTTGACTCTGACATTCCTAATGGCCAACAGAGGTCAAAACACAGAGGAAACAGACTCCAGAATCCTGGTTGCATCAAAGAAGCAATGTTTGTCCTTACTGGAGATTCAGTAGAAGTTTCTCCAGTGAGGGTTCTCACAAATGGGTTATTAAAGGACAAAGTGGACAGTATATACAACAGCATCCCTTAGTACGTAAAGTAGATCTATTTCTTAAGAAACTCTATTCTGAGAATACCACAGTATGAGTCTAGTGAACTAAACCGAAATTCACTTTGTGGGGAAAATCCTCTGGAGAGAATGTTACTGGCCAAATCAGAAAATAAAGGAGTATGAAAAGACAAGCATTCCTGTCTCCTTTTCTCACTTATAAAATGAGGGAAGTGGGCTACATCAATTCTAAAGTTTTTAGCTCAACACAGAGCCTCAAAATAGCTCATCTGAATGCTTGGACACTAATATTTCTATAAAAAGAAGAACAACAAAAATGTCATTAATAAAGCTAAGAAAGGGATTGGAGAGAAATAGATCTTGGCAATCTATCATTTCTCTGGGTGAAATACATGAAGAGAACCCTAGGCCCAGTTTTCACAAACTGGAGGCCTATTGGCAGTGAGCTTTCTTTGATTCATTCTAGCAAGCATGGTGTTTTTAATTCATTGCCAACCTTTAAAAATTGGAAGTTTTCACATAAAGATGTGAACTTCTGGCTTCTCCTAGATGAGTCAGAAATATGCTTAGATGGTAACAATCAGCTGAAGCTGCATGTCCAAGGTCATACTGTCTAGTACAAAGTCACATGCTCCTCAATCATCTCCACTGTGAAATTAGGTCACCTGCCTTTCATCATGGGGCCTGTGCTATTTGCTTCATGTTACAGATTAAGGAGACCAAAACATGTAAGATCTCATATCCAAATTTCCCTTTCAAAAGTGAGAAGATGATAGATGGATGAAAGCAGTTTATTTCAAGAAAAATTAGACTTTACTTCTTGGTGGAAGTAAAGAAGATGCCTACCTATTTAAATATGATCAGTTAATCTGATCTGGAAATGTGGAGATGTTGGCCAAAAAAGCACAAACTTCCAGTTATAGGATGAATGCGTTCTGAGGATCTAATGTACACCATGGTGATTATAGTTAATAATACTGTCTTATATGTTTGAAAGTTGCTAAGAGAGTACGTCTCAAATGTTCTCACCACAAAAAAGAAATGGTAATTATGTGCCATGGTGGAGGTGTTAGCCGAAGCTATAGTAGTAATCATTTTGCAACATGTAGGTGTATCAAATCAATACTCTGTACATCTTACAGAATGTGTTATGTCAATAATATCTCTATAAAGCTAGAGAAAATAAAATTCAAAGAACGGGAGAGGAATCTGAGATTAGAAGACACTTAAGAGCTATATCAATTAATCGCAATGTACTAAACTTAGTTGGATCTTGAGTCACATAAAGAAATTGTAAACATTAAAAAATATGATCTGTTCGGTCCATCTCGCCTACTCTTGAACAATGGTTACACAGTACTGAAGGCATTTCTGTTTTATATATAATCTTATACAATAACTTATTTAATATAAAACAATATGTTTTGCTTTAACATGTTGCCTTTACTTCAAAGGATCCTGGAGAAAAGAACAAATAATGGTATTTCCAAAAGAACAGTATAAGAGAGAAAAAGAAAATATCTCAAAAATTCACCTCACTTCCAAAAACCTAGGAGCACATAATTTTCTTTAGGGTTTACTTGCATGTGAAAAAAACAAATTATATATTTTCTAATTATATGAAAATATGACAGATTCCGGCGGGGGGGGGGAACATGTGTTTGTGCTTATCAACACAAGCACATTAGACTTACTTTAGCCATTACAGCAGTGGCATGCACTGGAGGCTTACTACTATATTTTGATATTAAATTCATGAACGTGAGTTTGAATAGAAACTCTATAACAAAGACTAAAACCTGGCTAAATATCTAGAATAAGCTGGGTCTTACAAAAGAACATTTTTTTTTATTTAAATTTTTTATTGTTATGTTAATCCCCATACATTACATCATCAGTTTTAGATATAGTGTTCCATGATTCATTGTTTGTGCATAACACCCAGTGCTCCATGCAGAACGTGCCCTCCTCAATACCCATCACCAGGCTAACCCATCCTCCCAACCCCCTCCCCTCTAGAACCCTCAGTTTGTTTTTCAGAGTCCATCGTCTCTCATGGTTCTTCTCCCCCTCCGATTTCCCCCCCTTCATTCTTCCCCTCCTGCTACATTCTTCTTCTTCTTTTTTTCTTTCTTAACATCTATTGCATTAACAAAAGAACATTTTTAAGATTAGAAAGAAGCGCTTAATAGAGTGACCTGGAATTAGAAGTTACCTGTCATCTTGCCTGGAGTTAATTTAGTTCTTATAACATTTATGTTAATTATAGAGTTGCTAACCATACTAGGAAGGATATAAAAACAAAATGGAAAAATCATTCAGGATATAAAGTCAGTTCTGATTAGGAGGAAATGCTCTATTTAATTAAAAGTAGCAACCGAACGCCCGCTGAGCCTCTGCTGTATTACAGTACACAGTGGCGTCAGTGTATGCTAACTCATTGGAGGGCCCCAATCTAACTGTGAGTTAGGTTTAACTTCTCCATGCTCTTCTGTCACTAAAAAGGAAGGGTAAAAATACTTAGAAGAAAAGTAAAAACAAAGTCACCACAAAATCCATAAGAAAGCTCAATACACAGTAATATTATCACAGAGAATATCAAGAACAAGTTTGTCATCCAGCCAAATTCTGACCAAATCTGTGCCCACTGTTTTCACCGAAGCAGATCGAATCTGGAGCAAAGGGTGTGTTTAGGCAGCATCTAAGCAGGAGGGGCCCAGCTTCCTGTCTCTTCTTTTTCCAGTATTATCTTTTTTCAATGGTAAGATCCAAGATACAATAAAACTTCAATAACGACACTAGAATCCCTAATTAACTGCTGGGGTTTTTTCCCTACAATTTTGTGAGACCGTCAAATCGCACACACATACACACAAATTTCATATTAGATTTAATTAAACAAATGCTTACAACATTTGTAATATATCCTTGGCTCAGTATAAATTTAATCTCAAACCCTGTGAATCTTTTACATTCAAATGTGTACAGTAAAAACTGATCTACAAAATAAGACCCTAGCATGCAATGCAGCCTTACTAGCCCCTAGAGTTAAAGAGGGCTAAGTTCAAAACCTGGCTTTTCTGCTTGATTGTTAAATTACTAGCCTTCGGTGTATTCATCTGTGTAAAATGGGAAATATCTACTTTCATAGGGTTATGATAATTGAATGAAACCATCCATGTCAAGCACATAGGAAGTGTGCATTATAATGTCACCAATTCAGTTTTCCTATATAAACTCTTAAAGCAATCAAGTGTGTGTGTGTGTGTGTGTGTGTGTGTTAAAAATCTTTTGGTAATACAGTGAACCCAATGCAGATTCTGTTAATGAATGTACTCTAACCTGAAAACACAATTAATTCTAACACCCTATTATATAATTCTTTTTTTTCTCAAAGATTTTTATTCAAGGGGGGGCACGCCCGAGTAAGGGGGAGGGGGAAAAGGAAGGAAAGGGAGAAGCAGATTCCACGCTGAGCACAGAGCCCCACAGGGGCTCCATCCCACAACCCTAAGATCATGACCTGAGTTGAAATCAAGAGTCGAATGCTTAACTGACTGAACCACCCAGGCGCCCCTAATTCTTTCTTTTTTTTTTTTTTTTTAAAGATTTATTTATTTGAGAGAGCGAGAATGAGAGAGAGAGAGAGAGTACATGACAGGGGGAGGGTTAGAGGGAGAAGCAGGCTCCTTGCTGAGCAGGGAGCCTGATGCGGGACTTGATCCAGGGACTCCAGGATCATGACCTGAGCCGAAGGCAGTCGCTTAACCAACTGAGCCACCCAGGCGCCCCTAATTCTTTCTTTTTAATAGTTTTATTTTCCTACTTCACTGAAAAGCAAGTACCATGGTGGAAGTAGAAGCAGTTTGGAAGTCAGTGGGTCTGGGTTTGAATTTCAGCTGTCACTTATTAGCTGGGTGACTGCAAGTTACGTGAATTTTCCAAGTCTCAGTTTTCTCATACTTTAAATAATTCTTGGCATAAAGATTAAAGGGGTCACTTGATACAGAGTAGGGCCCAAAATAAATAGTAGCTCTTATCATTATTCTAATGTATGTAGTTATTTAATCTTTACTTTAAAATTTTTATGACAGTACTTAATATTTAATTTGTATCATAAAATAGGTTTAACATTAAAAATAGGTAAAGTAGGGGCACCTGGGTGGCTCAGTCGTTAAGTGTCTGCCTTCGGCTCAGGTCATGGTCCCAGCGTCCTGGGATCGAGCCCCGCATCGGGCTCCCTGCTCGGCGGGAAGCCTGCTTCTCTCTCTCCCGCTCCCCCTGCTTGTGATTCCTCTCTCGCTGTGTCTCTCCCTGTCAAATAAATAAATAAAATCTTTAAAAAAAAATATAGGTAAAGGATATTTTAAAATCCTTGAATAAAATGGCTTCACTTTACTACCAATTTCTGTGATTTAAAAGATAAATGAATTTAGTTAATTCGAAGAACAAATGATTTTTAATTTGCCAAATTATTGACATTTGTTGAGCCACACGGCCTCTTCCCTTGGGTGATATACAGAAATGTTAATGGATTATAAAAAAGGAACCCGTGATACTAAGATGTTGAGGGAAATCCGTGTTGTCACATGTTGACACTCTGGAGCCCCAGGAACCTTCCTGACACTTTTTCCATGAGACGCAAACACAGGAATTATTTTTCCATTTTTGTCATGCTCAGACATGAAGGTAATGCAAAGCATAATAGATGTGCCTTTCCACGTGGATTGCAGAATGACAATAACGTATTTTCCTATTAAGAACATAAAATCATTATTATATTGTTTGGGCTATTTCAGAAAGGACCAAACATTCTGCAGTGAACACCAGCAATGATAGATTTTTAAATCAACACCTGGTTAACGTTATAAGAATGAATCATGGAGCAGAAGTGACAGCTGGATAGGAACCAGGGAGGCCAAGAGATACTGGAGATAATTTCGGTATTTTAAAGGGCGATTTTCTTCAGTGCCTCTGACCTGGTGCTACATACATCTTAATTTAAGGCGACAGAGAGTGTGATAAAAAACAAAGTACAATTATAATTTAAACCCAAAGGATCTAAACAAATAGAAGTGTCTTAAAGGTGGTATATTTTCCAATCAGGGCAAAGCATTCACTTTGCCCAGGATCTCTTGATTAAATCCTGGAAATATCTAGTGTTCTGCTTAGAACTGTTTAATGTCTATTTTTTTTAATCAGGAATAAATTGTATCTGTTTTATGGTCAAGTTAAAACAAGACTTCTACCTAGAAGCTTGACAGGTAAAGCCACACCAATCTTTTCAGCTTTAAAACCAGTCAAGGAAAAAAAAAATCTGTTTTATGCTTCTCAGACTAGACAACAAAGTTATGAGAGGTTTTTCCCTTCAGATTTAGTGTAAATGTCCCCGCCTGACGCGCACAAAAGCCGAACTATCAAACGGAATGATGAGGCTGATGCTCAACACCTGCGCTTTCAGCACTGCCAACAAAGGAAGACAGAGACTTCCACCTACACACCTGTTGGATGGGTGGATGCCTTTAACCTCTTCTGCTCGCGATGAGTCCCCACAAGACAGAAATGGAAAAGCACACTCTTCAAAGGGTGACGCTTGGAAGAGCAGGCAGACAAAACTGCGGTACATCCCAAGGTTTAAATGCTTAGTCAATAGAATGTATCTGGCGGCATGGTCGGAAGGAAACTATATATTAATAGAAAAAAAAAGTTTAGTTGCTCCTCAGCAAAAATGAGGGGAGGGGGAAAGCAAAGTTCTAAAAACACCAAAGGAAGATAAATGATTATTTAAAGGAAACTAAACTTATGACATTCGGTAGCCGGTATGGTAGCCAATTTTTATGTTATTCCTGGAAAAATGTATCAAGCATAAATAGAGCAGATATGTATTTCTGGAAAAAAATGTTTTTGAAGTACAGTTATCTCACAAATACCAGATGTGTAATTTACAGCCTTTAAACATTTACTTGCACACTTAATTTAGTGTCATATGTATTCATATCATTTAAAAAATAGTATACAATCGTTTTAATCTACTCTTTTGAAACCTTAAGTTGATAAATAGATGAGTCACACAGAAATGAACAAATACAGCATCTGTTTGGGGAAATGTTTAACCCAACTGCTTATTTTAAACTAAAAGAAAAATAAAAATTCCAATAATTGTGTAACTTGAAGTATCACATAATGGAAAATCCAAAAGATTTCACTTTGCAGCACCACTTAAAATAGCATTATATATAAAAGATAATAAAGTATTGGGACTTCATATATGTTAAAAAAATTGGGACTTCATTATATTTAAAAATATTTTCAAACACTGGGCTAAATGCCTATGTCATCAAACAACAAGATGTCGTTAAAGCATTTAATTTATAAAATAATTATTTAAAATTACCATATATATTTAAAAGGATTTCACAAAACAAGTTTTTGATGAGCTTTAATAATGGTTTGGATGCACAGAAATCATTTCTTCTCATTGATTAAAATATAGGGATATTCAGGTACACCACCCTCATTTATAACATTGCAATTTGTTTCAAGGCTCGAGGGTGAACGCCCAAAGTTTGTGTGCATTTCTGATGTTAGATGTGGGCACGAGCAGAATCCCTTTGGAGTTTCTGGAAGATGAAAAGCAAACAACTTTCTTTCATGCTCTTTTCTTAATAGAGATAGAACAGATTTGTGAAGCTATCACCTAGCCAAATACCAAGCTCTGGAATTCTTCCCAAAAGTTGTGAGTGAGTGCTTTTTATATTCAAATAAAGTGATTTAGTCATTTGCGTGATATAACCATTCAAGAGAGCAAGTCCACATACCAAACCAGAGCATCACTAGAATAACCTGTATGTCAATGGCCATCCTTCTAACCCATGCTTGAACTTTGGCAAGTAGTTAAAATTCACACCGGATTGTCCACTACCTATAAATGAAGCTAAAATGTGCTGACAGTGTGAGGATAAGTTTCGAGCAAGCTAATAGGTTTTAGTGTCTGAAACTTTTGGTAATCTGGCTTTAAGTGTCATGGGTCTTTCAAGGTGGATTCCATCTGTCCTATAAAGTTATGTATTGAAACATAATGCATCCCTTTGATCTCCTTTGTAAAAACCCTATGAAGTCAACAAAATGCCCCCATTGACTCAACAGCCAGATCCCCAAACTGTTGACATGAAAGATTTTAACACTTGTAAGTGTTAGTAAACAGTAAGTGAGCTATGTGTTGAAAGCTTCTCAGTAAAAATATTTGGTGATGGGCCGAGTCTTGCCACAAGTATGGGCTGTCCTACTGATAATTTTGTACCAAAATGAGCAAATGAGCATGGCTTAAACCAGAATTAGGCCTGATAATGTCCATTTACATAAAATTCCAAAGTTATTCCCTAATAAAGCATTTATATTTTATTTTCAAATCATTTAAGTTAGTAAGAAAAAGTATTCCTACAACATAGATCCATACCACGGTAAAGAACATAAAGAAGATATACATGTGTATGTGGATTTATGTATGTATGTATGTATTTTTGTTTGTTTATAATGTTATATATTTGTGTGTATATATATATTGCATATTCAAGAAAGCTGCATAGAGGAAACAGGGTGCAGAGAAAATTATGTTGACTTTTTCAGTCAGAACAATCCAAGTCCAAATACTGGCCATTACTGCTGAGTGGCCTTGAGCATTTTTCCTGTCTTTAAAAGTGAATAAGGACTAATACCTACTTCACTGATTTTTAGATTGAGATCAGCTATATTAAGCGCCTGGAATAGTAGCAATCAACAAATACTATTTTTATTTTCCTTCCCCATATCAGCATCATGCCCAGAGTTGGGTCCAAGTTTTTAATCTAATTTTAGAATTTAGTCTGCTGCTTCAGCATTGACATATGTCCTCAAGGTCTTGAGACATTGAACATGGGCTCAGTAGGCTCTTTTTGAATGACAAGGAAATGTAGTCTGTCTGAAGTTTGCAATTCTCTGTTGATGTATCTCCTAACAAGGCAAAATCTTGTCCATCCTTCAACAACCAGGTCAGGTGTCATCTCTGTGAAGACTCCCACAGTCCTGCTGGACAGCAACAATCAAATGTTCATTTCTCTGTTCTCCCAAATCTTGGCTCATACTATTATCACAGTACTTATTATATTCCGTTATATTTACTTCTTGCCATGCTGTTATCATGCTTATAAAAATGTGTTATATTGTCCTGTCTGCTTTCTCTTAGAGAAATTGAGTTTCATGAGGTCAGGATCTCTGTCTGATTTCCCCAGCATGTAGCACAGAGCCTGGTAGATAGAAACACACAACAGAAAGATAGAGGGAAGCAGGAAAGGAAACCAGAAATAATATTTGCCTACTTCTTTTACACCGTGTCTTTGATCACATACTCACAATGAGTAAGGTTTAAAAATAAATAAACAGTGGTTATTAACTGGAAGAATCAAATAGTTCTAAGCCCCTCCCTGTCTTGGGAATATGATTCTATATTATTTCAGCATCTCACTCTTCAGTTGCCTCAAAGATCTGCAAATTTTCTAACACCATCTAGTCAAGCATATGACAGATGGCTCTGAGATCAGCACTGTATTTTTGTGTGTGAACCAACAAATGTTCTACCCAGTGGCATTTGTGTCCACATATTAGCAATGCTAGATGCCTTGAGCTTGCAAACAGAGCCCTAACTGAGGAAATGTACATGCCATGTGAGTTTATATAAACATGTGAGCCTTTTATTTAATTCAAAATGAGTACTCATATATAGCTGTCCATTTACAGATTTATTGCCTTTTCTCACTTTGCCAGTCTTATTCAGCTTCCCTTCGGGGTATACTTTTTTCTCAGACATTTCCATTTACACACACACACACACACAATCTATGCACATACATATGCATGGGTATCACTTTCTCTCAATCATGCCTGAGAATAGGAACTGAGTCTTGTGCATTAATTGTATACTCAGCACCTAGAACACTGCATGTGCTTATTTATTGCTAAGTGAGTAAATTAGTATGTAGGTGCTATCCATAAAGGATTCATAATAGCTTTATATGGACATACATGAAATTACAAAGTTTAAGTCAAACACTAGAAGATACCATTGAAATGTTGGGGATCAGAACTGAGGAGGTTAGCAGATTAGAATGGAGTTAGTCACATACAAAAGGATGCTTGAAATTATGTTGGGTTATTGCTTTAAGTAAGATCAAGTCTAATTTGACACCTTTACATAACCCCTTACTAAC
Source organism: Phoca vitulina (assembly GCF_004348235.1). Taxonomy (NCBI): domain Eukaryota; kingdom Metazoa; phylum Chordata; class Mammalia; order Carnivora; family Phocidae; genus Phoca; species Phoca vitulina. Next base: position 19,661,459 of record NW_022589718.1, read on the forward strand.
CAAGAATTCCTTGAGACTACCAGATGACACAAGAGCAACGATGGCGCACGTTTCAGTGGGTGCATTTTTATTACCATAGCAGTAGGCAAATTCCAAAGCTCCAGGGCAGGAAGAAAATGGAAGAAGCCCAGGAGTAGAACACAAAGGCAGTTCCCAATGACTGTGGTCTCTGGGCTGCCGCCCGCAGTGTCAAGAAACCACAGCGTCCTCTGACCCTCTGGAAAACCAGGAACAGCGGCTTTCAGGGCACTGGGTTTATGGGTCGGCACATAAACCGTGCATCCTCTAGTTCTGCCTAAGACATATATTCTAAGTCTCCATCCACGCCATGAAGCTTCACCAATCAGCCTCAGAATTGTAAGATTAAAGAACTCGCTAGATTGTAATTTTGTCACAAGTTGGATATAGCAGAGGTTTGTTACTTTTGCCTCCTCAGAAACTGATCAGCTACACAAGAAAGGAAGCAAGACCTTGGTTCCCTCTATGGGAAGAGAAAGAGACAGATAGGCCAGGTTGGCCAGGACGTGAGCAAGAGACAGATGCTGGCTGATTGGTTCCTCCTGAGACTTTGCATCTTTAGGGAGTGATGGGGAAAAAATGAGAAAACAGAGCTACTCAAAGTCAATTCACAGCGTGGGAAGCAGAGTGTAAAGCCCAGCAGTGCACTGGCAGTATTGTGAGCTGAAGTATATTCTAAATGTATTATCTTTGTGGCTTGATCCTGACAGTAGGATTCTTCTAGATTGATTATTCTATATATGCTTTTTTTCACGAGTTTCCTAAGTTCTTTAAATTTTTTATCGAGTGTCAAGTTCTCTAGGATAACCATCATCTCTTGCTGTCTTCCATTCTTGCTTACGAAATCTCACATCTCTGGGCCCATGGTTATTGAAGGGAATATGACACCAGATCTGTAAACAGGAATAAATTATATATCATGTAGTCCAGCCTCCTCATCTTTCAGATGAAGGAAGTGAAGCCAGGGGAAGCTGAGTTACTTGTTCTAGGTCATTATATCCATTTAATGGAATACATGGATCTTTAGTCTTTACCTTGCTAATTCCACTGTCATTTTACCAGATGAGCAATATTCTCATGGTAAGAATTCTATTATTCTAAGTTGTTATAAGAAAAGAAGCTCCCCATTAGTTTACCTTGAATGTGTTCAAGCCCTTCTTCCTTCATATCTGTATTATTTTTTTTGACATAGGGATATGAAATGAGAGAGATCTAGTTTGAACATAAAGCTTTTTCCTCCCTGGAATTCAGACATGTCTGGTTACACTAAAGCATTTACTGGCACAAATAGACAATATAAATTGTCGATTTCTTTCATTCAACAATTATGTACTGAATACCTACTATGGGCTACACACTGTGATAGACAATGAAGATGCAATAATGAGCAAAAGAGACGTTGTTCCAGCCCCATGGAGCTTAGAGTCTGGTGGCGGAGATACAAATACACACACACACACACAAGTGCGTAGGCACACACACACAAATAATCATATGCAAAAGATCTATATAGTGCTAAGTGCTGTGAAAGAAATGCATAAAGTTGGGGATTAGGTTTGAGCAGGAAGTTACACTTCAAGTCAAGCACTAAAGGAAAAGAGGCATTTTCTTACAAGACATGAACATTTATAGAACTGTGCTTAAGAGAAAATCTTTTGGTTTTGGATAAAGTTTTCCCTACCCCTTGGTAACTGGCCAATGCCCTTATTCTACATTGCTAAGTATGCACTGCACAAAGCTAATTCTAATTATAGGTGACCAATTAAATAGTGTTCATTAAATATATGGTTATTCATTCACTTTAGACTACCCCTACGTATCCTTTTTAACCACATCTTGGTGAGTTTAGACCAACTCTCATCCACAAGGTTGAGCAAATTCTTCAGTGTCACACCTCTTCTTCTTCAGTGCTCTGCTTCAGAAATGGTTCACATACTCAACCCTCTTTAATTATTTGTTGAAATGAGAGTAAGTTCCAATTAAATTCCTGCCCTTGCTTTCAAGTTTCTGGCAGGAGCTCACACTTACTCATACCCTTGACAGGAGATGGTTCTCATCTATCTGGAGGACTGAACACTGAACAAATGAACAACGTGGGGAGAAATTAACAAACGAGTTGAGTAGGGAAGGGAGACTCAGCGAGCTCTTTAGTTATCCTCTACCTATTCAGAGCTATTATATACTCTACAATATACTGGTGACAAAACATAAAAGAGAAATAAACTAAATGTGAACTTGACATAATTTGAAGAAAACAAAAGTTTCTAAAAGCAAAAGTCATGGAGATAATAATCATTTATAACTTAACAGTTTCCACTTTGACTCACATCTTAATTATATTAAGCGAACAATACAGTACATGACTCACACTTCTTCAACAATAAAGAGCAACCCATGCACCTCCAAAAAGCTATCAATAGATTGCTATTGCTTCTAAGAAGATAAAAATAGGGTGGTTTGGATTTTTTTAATATAACATGGTTTGAATAAATTAGTACTTCATTCTAAATACAAAGTCAGGACTAGTGAACAGTGTAAGACACAACTCAATTTCTACAAGCATGGTCAAAACTTTTGAATCACTTAAAGCAGTGTTTCCCCCACTCATATGATGACTGCAGGTCATTATAATTCTCGAGTTCAGATTCCAGGCATGAGACGGGAGAAGAGTGATAAGGGTAAGAATAGAATGGAGCTTCGAATATGTCAGTAGACAGAATGAATTATGGAGTAAGAAGGAACATAGATTTAGCCTCATAACTCTGTAGCTGCCATAGTGACCCAGAGGCTGTTAAGGGTTTGTCATAAGTGAGAGTTACCAAATAAAAATCTCAAATGATTTGGAATCATACACAGATGTTTTCTTAGTAAATTCATTTATAGATAATCGTTAAAAAAAATTTGGAAGAGAATGGATTTCTCAAAATGCATTTAAAAGCCATTCCAGTATAAGTTTTGCATAGAATTTTAGCCAGTATGTTGATTTTCCACTTTGTGTTTATCACCTTTGACTGTCAATCACTAATTTAAAAAATGACTTGACTTTGTGGTCTATAAAATACCGATGACTTCTTAAAGATGTCCATTCTTTAAAATGGGAAAACTCAAGATTATGTATGTTTTAAACATACACAATTTAAGTTGAAAAAAAAGAAACTAAAGCAAATAGAAGAAACTATTTTCTTAGCAATCACAAAGAACAGGGTAGAGGAGCAACTTCCTGAAGGAGGAAAAAATATATGAACTAAAGACAGATTGTGGATTAAATGGCCAGTATACTGTGGACAATTTTCCAGTCATTGAGGAACACTTACATATGCAGAGCACCTCTAAAATGACAGATAATGGAGCCACAGCAATAAATTTGTACATGATATTTCAAGTTGTGAGTGGGTCTTTAATTTGTTGTCCCAGAATGTTGCTACCTAACCAACCAAGACCATCAGATAGGCTCCTGTGTCTCAATATCTCCATTTGTTAAAAGGTCCTTAAAGCTTAACCATGTCTATAGTCCTGTGAAATATTTCAAGCAAAAATCACTCTACTGTGGTCTGCTACCTCTAAAATTCCAGCCCCGGGTAAGCTGTTTTTGAGCCCCAAGAGTAAAAAAATATATAGTTCTTCACTTCCCCAAGCCTCTTGCAAATTTTCCCTCTAAGCTCCATTATTATGGTAAAGAAATTCTCCGTGTTTCAGGTCAGTACCAGGTCAAATCAGAGGTTTATTTTGTAAATAAAAGTGTGACCCAGAAAGTGATTTGTTTCATTTTCCAGTGCAAATGTTATTTGAAGTAAAGATAATACGTTTGTAATTGATATAATCTTTTACTCTGCATCAGCTTTGTCCAACGGGTGCTTTCAGACTCCAAGAGAGCTCTTTGCATGCTTCTACTTGCATGCATTCAAGGATCTGGATCAGAATTTGCTAGTTAACATTCTTCTCAAGTCTTGCGACTCTGTGAAGGTTAGGGGGTATTGTTTTTGAAGAAAAAGTTACAGCAACAAGCAGAAGAAAAAAAAATTATGTAATTTATATTTACCTCATTAGATGGCAGCACAACATTCAAAACCAAAGTCTAACATTTCGGTGAAGGATAGGTTATCTCTTAGAAGTTGTAAAAAGAGAATTAAATGTGCTAAAAACAAGTATTTACGGGAGCTCTCTCTACCATATCTTAAATATATCCATCTAAACTCAAATATAATGTTTGAAAACAGATTTAACATCACACAAATTTACATTTATGTTCATTCATGCAAAACATATGCATTGAGCACCTACCACACGACAGGGACTATTCTAGAAAGTTCAGTTCCACATGTGAACAAAACAACAATCCCTGCCCGCCTGGTGCTTACATTCCAAAAGAGGAAGGAAGACATTTAATGGAAAAAAGAAATGACACATTAATATACTATCTAGTATGTTAGAAAATGATGAATGCCTATAGAAAAATAATGTAGAGTAGGGTAAGGAGAGAATCGGACATGCTGGGGTAGGAAGTCAGAATGTAATAAATATTACACACTGTTAAATACTGTTAAATAACAGCAAAGACTGCAGGGAGTTGAGGGAATTTGTCATGCAGATCACTGGAAGAAGACTGTTCCCAAGAGAGGCAATCACTGATACTAAAGGCTAGGATATGGCTGAAATAGAGTAAAGATGGGTAGATGGGCAAGAAATTAGATCAAAGAGGAGAACATGTAGGGAGAGGGAGCAGATAATGTAGGACCTTGTAAGTTATTTAAGAACCTTGGCTTTCACTGAGTAAAACAGGGACAGATTGCAAGATTTTGAACAGAAAAATGACCCAATCTGAGTTAGATTTTAAAAAGCATCATCTGGCTGCTGTACAGAGAATAGAGCAGCTAGAAGGTGGGGGCAAGGGTGAAAGTAGGGAGACCAGTAAGGAGGCCATCACACCATCTATGTGAAAAGTGACAATGGTTCAGATCACCAAAGCAGTGGAGGAGATGAGAAGCAGTCAGATTTTAGACAGAGTTTGAAGATAGACCTAACAGGATTCTGGACAGATTGGATGGAAGATGTGAGAAAGTTGAGGGGAGTAAAAAATGAATTCAAGGTTTTTAGCCTGAGTGACTGGAAACATGGAGTTGTCATCCATAAACGAGATGGCAAAAGCTATGGGTAAAATAAATTTGGGGGAGGGACGGACTTCTGAACATGTTGAGTTCAATATTAGATACCAAAAAGAGATGTCAATACAACATTTGGATCTAGTGTTAGCCTGGAGTTCAGAAGGAAGGTCCAGATTAGAGATATATAAATGGGATTCACCAGCATGTATGTGATACTTAAAGTGATAACACTGGACAAGATCATCCAAGAAAAGAAGAGAACCAAGTTCTGAGCACTGAGGTACTCTAAAATTAAAAAGTTAGGGAGGAGCTACTAGCAAAGGAAATTGAGGAGGAAGAATAAGTGAGATTGGAGGAAATCAACAGGGTATGGCATCTTGATGTCAATGCAAGAAAGAAAATGTGCTATTATCTGGTAGGAGAAGTGAGATCAAGAGAAAGTTTGTTGTTTGGGCTTTTAAGATGAGGAAATAAGTGGGCCAGCCAGATGGTGGTCCAGCCAGAATGATTCAGTAGAGAGAGAAAAAAATGATGATATAGGATGGAGTGGAGAATTGCTGGAGCAATGGGCTTGAGCAGAAGAGAAGATGTGGGATCTAGCACAGGAGCGAAGGGATTGGCCTTAGACAGCCACATGGAAAGTTCAAAAGGTGTGGAAGCAAACATGTGGGTGAAGGTGCTAACAGACATAAAGTGTGGCTAACAGAGTGTGTGAGACTAAGGGTACTTGAGAATTATGGTGTGATTACCTGGCATTAAGATGCCACTTTAAGTTCATGGTCATGAGTCTAAGAGTCAAACAGCATAGTCAGATGTCTTTCTCCAGCCTCACTCAGCTTCACAGGTACAGGTAGGCAGAGGTGGTTTTCACCAAAACTGTGATTTTGACAAGTACACATTCAACAAAGCCAGAGGGAAGGGAGGGGCAGTGAAGTCATCATAATGACTGACCATGAAATTGAAGTGGAGTAGGAAGAGAAGTGAGCACAGGAAAGATGGGAAAAGATCCTTAGGATGGTAAGATGAATGGACTGGAGGCTGGAAGATCGTTAGGGACAGGATGCTTTGACAGGTAAACTACAAATAATAAGGAATGGTGGTCACCACTTGGGATGCCTGGAATTGAAATTATAGAGAAGTCACAGTTACCATAACAGGTTGCTGAGGGAATGAATGGCTGAGGCAGGGTTTGACAATGATATGTGTTGCTATGATCTTCATCATTCTGCAAACACTTTATTATTTATATATTACATATATAATATACCTACATATATATACACATACACACATATATATGTATAAAATACTGCTATATGCTATTTCATGTAACAGCTAGAGTCAACTTAATATTTTTTGTCCTGCATAAAATCTCTTCAATCTCAGCCGAGTAGATTTATCCTTTGTAATTAACTATGGCAAGAGTGAATTTCAGTTGTGCCATACCTACATTACCTGCTTCTTTCTAAACTTTCTTGGTCAGATCACTAGTTTCCATCAGCTCATCTTGTTTTCCATATGTGGTTCACACGGAATTAGTTGACTACCTGTCTTTATTTTTTTTTAAAGATTTTATTTATTTATTTGACAGAGAGAGAGAAAGAGAGAGCACAAGCGGGGGGGTGGCAGGCAGAGGAAAAAGGAGAAATAGACTCCCCGCTGAGTGGAGAGCCCGACGCGGGACTCGTTCCCAGGACCCTGGGATCATGACCTGAGCCGAAGGCAGCCGCTTAACTGACTGAGCCACCCAGGCGCCCCTGACTACCTGTCTTTAATCAAAGCTGTCTTTGCTTCTTACGCACTTGTATTCTGATATTATTAATGAATGGGGAGCGTCAGACTTCAGCATGTTACCATGTTACACAAAGTACCTATTACTGGGTCTTGGAATGTCTGCTTTTCTGTGTTTGTTTACTTGTTATTCATTGTAGAAAATATTCCAGCTTCTGGGAAACCATACACAGCTTTACTAGTAGTAGTAGTTTGCTTTATTTTTTTGCTAGATGCAACCTCCCATATAAATATTTCAGGACACAGGGATTCTTGAAATGTTATCTTATTGACCCAAAACCAACAGACCTCTGATGTTGATAACTCTTTTTAAAATAATCTATTTTTTAAAATACCTAGCATTTTAATCCATAGTTGCTGACATTTTCATCTGGATGCAACCTGATTTTCATGCACATAGATCAAATTGCAGCTTTGAGATATGTATGGCTCCTCTTCTCCCCAATTCCTTATAAAGTTTTCCTTGTTAAAGAAGCCATGTTTTACTTTTTTCCTTTTCTAGTTATTTTTGGAATAGAGCATTAGCATGTCCTAGAATCTACTTAAATTTGTGCCTCTGTGGTTTCTTCTTAGTGTAACGTTACTATAAACTAATTTGGAGGGGATGGGGTATTGTACATGGATAGAACAGTTGTTTCCAAGTCCAAAATCCCACTTATTTTACCAGATATAATTCATTCTGTTACTATTTCATGTTATTTATGTGGACCATTAAACTTTGTTATTTTATTTCAATAAATTCTTGCCTGTCTATGAATACATACAAGTATTACACCTTTTATATAAATGTCTATGCATAATAGAATAACAGAATGAAAAATAGAAATTATCTATGCCATTCCAATACTTTTGAAAAGTTTTTAAAAAACCTTATAGGGGCAAAAAAAATGTAACCCATCTACATTATTTTTAAAATACTGAGAAACTCACAGCACTTCTTGGAAATGGGTTTCAGTATCTCGTAACTCTTATCCAGTCACTCGGCTTTTCTCTGCCCACTAGGCATCCCCTGCTTTTGGCACAGGGAAACACAGATGGAACAGAACATCATGTCCCTAAGGACCTAATTGTTTAGGGATGTAAGACAAACAGACGGCTCATTTCAGAACAGGAAGATAAGTGCTGAAATTGAGGCATCAATAAAATGTTGGTAGATCGAGGAGCTGGGCAGTGTTTCACAGACAAAACAACTGGGACTTGAAAACTGAGTTTATTTGCCAGGAAGGAAAGTGAAGTTTTTCATGCAGAGGTTAAAAAAAAAAAAGACACTAAGAATTTTTAAAAGAAAATGCTTTCCCAGGATACTAAGATAATTTTTTAGAGGGGGAAGGGAACTAGGGAGGAGAAAGAGGGAATTTTAAGCAGGCTCCACGCCCAGCGGAGAGCCAGAAGTGGGGCTTGACCTCACAATTCTGAGATCATGACCTGAGCTGAAATCAAGAGTTGGATGCTTAACTGACTGAGCCACCCAGGTGCCTCCCAAGATACTTTTGATATGAGTTTTAGGCGTGGGAAAAGCAGGGGAGATTTTTTTGTAGACATCATTAAAATGTGCATTCCAGGAGAAGATATTTGTAAATGACATATCTGATAAAGGGTTAGTGTCCAAAATATATAAAGAATTTATCAGACTCAACACCCCAAAGACAAATACTCCAATTAAAAAATGGGCAGAAGAAATGAACAGACTTTTTTCTCCAAAGAAGACATCCAGATGGCCACTAAACACATGAAAAGATGCTCAATATCTCTGATCATCAGAGAAATGCAAATCAAAACTACAATGAGATATCACCTCACACCTGTAAGAATGACTAAACACACACACACACACACATGCACAAGAAATAACAGGTATTGGTGAGTTTGTGAAGAAAAGGGAACCTTCTTGCACTGTTGGTGGGAAAGCAATCTGGTGCAGCCAGTCAGGAGAACAGTAGGGAGGTTCCTCCAAAAATTAAAAATAAAACTACCCTACAATCCAGTAATTGTGCTACTGGGTATTTACTCAAAAAATACAAAAACACTAATGCAAAGGGATACCTGCATCTCTATTTTTATAGCAGCATTATTTACAATAGGCAAATTATGGAAGCAGCCCAGGTGTCCATTGATAGATGAATGGATAAAGATGTGGGATATTATATGATATATTATAAATAATATATTATATTATTCAATCATAAAAAAGAATGGCATTTTGCCATTTGCAACGACATGGATCGAGCTAAAGAGTATAATGCTAAGTGAAATAAGTCGGTCAGAGAAAGACAAATACCATATGATTTCACTCATATGTGGAATTTAAGAAACAAAACAAGTGGGGTGCCTGGGTGGCTCAGATGGTTAAGCATCTGCCTTCGGCTCAGGTCATGATCCCAGGGTCCTGGGATCGAGTCCTGCATCGGGCTCCCTGCTCCTTGGGAGCCTGCTTCTCCCTCTGTCTCTCTCTCTGTGTCTCTCATGAATAAATAAATAAAATCTTTAAAAAAAAAAAAAGAAACAAAACAAGTGAGCAAAGTAAAAAAAAAAGAGAGAGAGAGAGAGAAAGAGAGAGATAAGACAAGAAACAGACTCTTAGCTAATGAGAACAAACCGATGGTTACCAGACAGGAGGTGGTTGGGGGATGGGTGAAATAGGCGATGGGGATTAAGGAGTGAACTTGTCCTGATGAGCACAGGGTGATGTATGGAAGTGTTGAATCCCTATATTGCACCCCTGAAATTAATATAACCCTGTGTTAACTATATTGGAATTAAAATTTAAAAATGTAAAAGAAAAAAATAAAAGCAAATGTACATCCAATGAACATTTACTTGGCTCTGACTGAGTTCATGCAGTGTGTATGGTACTAGAGCTGAAAGAGAAATTATGGGTACAAGGGCTATTCAGCATCTGTTACCATAGACAGGATAGCTTAGTGAGAAAAACTGAGTGACTAAGACTTCTGTGTTTGAACCCCACTTACACTATTCACTAATTATGTGATCTTAGTTAAGAGGCTTGTTCTCCCTGAGACTGAGTTCCCCAGTCTGGAAAAGGGAGTAACGTAATAGTCACATCACAGGACATTGTACGGAATGAATGAGATAATCCATGTGAAGTGCTTATCTCTGTGCTTGCCAAATATTATTGTTTTGTGCCATCGTTGTGCTCCATGATGTACCTGATTTACTTCATTTTGTCTGACCAACACTCCTATGACATTGGTGTTTGATCATTCCCATTTTCATATTAACTGAGTGAGGCTCAGAAAGAAAAAGTTACATGGCCAAGATGATATGTTCTATTAGATGATGAAACCAGGAAAAAGAATTTTCAATCTGGTGAAAGAAGCAGAGAAGCAAAGAGATCAAAGAGATGCTTATAGTCGAAGTACAATAGGGAATACAATACAGACAAGCACAGGTTGTTCAAGAAGCAAAGTGAAAGAGCCTCTAACCCAGAATGGAAGATTCCAGTAATGATTTCCCGGAAGTGTCATGCTGGAATTAAGTCCTAAAGGATAGCCTTCCTGAAGAATAGAGGGAAGGCATTCTCTCCTCTTAGAGTTATTTGGATTCAATGAATTATCAACAAATCTGCATCATCTGGATGCCATAAATAAAATTGTTCTTAGAAATGTCACTTTAGAAATGACCTGGAGGATAATTGGATTGCAAAGAGGAGACTGAAGATAAAAAGACTAATGAATTGCTATATGTAAGAGATGGAAGGTCCTGTCACGAGACCAAAGCAACACGATGTAGGGGGGGAAGCTAGAATCAGAAGTCATTTTCCTGATGGAGCTGCCTGTTTTTGCCTACACAGAGTACCAATTCCTCATCCTTCAATTGCCTCATTTTCTGAGGCTGCAAACACAAAAATAAAAGAGCTAAGGATGTCTCTGCACCCCACTAAACAAGAATGAGGTGCAGATGAGTCAAGAGGGCTTGATCGCAGAACACAAACCTCATCTACCGCAGCTATTCCCACTTCTGGCACACAGCCCTGGGGCCTACCCTCTTGCAGGGTTACCTACAAAATCTCTCAGGTGTCAAAAGTCATACTTTCTCTCCTGAGTATGGAATAACATCCATCGCCATGACTGTGAGGATGTGCTCATGCTCATAGTCAGACAGAGCTTTCCTAAGGGCTAAGTACCTTGATACTGTGTTGAAAGAGTCTATCTATGAAAGAGGAAACGTTGAAGTAGCAATTTGTTTACATTTGTACCCTTTATCATCAGTGACAATTTTAAATAGCAGCTCATAGATGAATGCTACTATGTTTGTGAACGTATGTAAAGGTCAATGTGGCATCTCCTATAGGCCAAAAGTGTCTCCTTACTAATTAAAGGCCTACTTATTTTTTAATAGAGTTTTCCCCACCTTGAGTTATATCTAATTCATATTTAGGCATGTTATTTTATGTGTATTTTCTCTTTACTGGTGATGTCCAGCCTTACCTTGAAATATACATGTAGAAAGGAAAATTTTTGCTTCTTTATTCTTATTGTTTAGCACATTAGTCCTTTTGTAGAGGTCTCAGAGAGATTTCTATTTAAGTATTTCCCCTGGTTAATAGCACAAGGTAACTAATACATACAATATATATTATGTGTGCAATATATAATATATAATAATTAATATATAATTTCTTATGATTGATATATAAAAAAAAACTTCAAAGACTTTTTGAAAGTAAACAATCCTGTGGATGTGAACTACTTGTTAAAGGCTGATCATGCCATGAATTATTTGGAGCATGCGTGAGAATGAGAATTTGCCTTTGATGAGAGTGAAGCTGTTTGTACCCAGCTAACCCAGCTAACCCCTCCTCCTCCTCACCATCTTCATGTTACCTCCAGGGAGTGAGCCATCATTTTCAGTTGCACTGTTGCAACAGGAGATGTTAAGTAACCTATTAACGTTGAAGGATGGCTGGTCGAATTTTTCAGTTACTTATGTGTTACTCGGTAATTTTAGGTTGCCTCACAGGATCTGGTATCCCAAAATAGACTTGGATTTCCTTGACCCTTTGGGTCTGTGACAGGCTGAGTCTCTGAATTTATGACTTTCTGGGGTTAGAACAATAGAGCTTTTTTAGAAGGTTAACACTCCTCCCCTTTTTATTACCTTCCCCTACCCTAGCTTCAATTTCTCATCTTTCAGTGTTGTTTTCTTTCTGTACTCTCTCAGCCTCCCTGCAAGAAGTTTTCTCTGTGAGAGGTATGTGTTTGAACAAAGTGAAGGTGGTCTACCCAACAAGTTGCTAGTCAGACTTAGAGCTCTGTTAGAATGTTGTGATGGAAGACACCAGTTGACACATTTCTGTGCTTTGATGGTTTCCTAATTGAGCAGGCAATAATTCAAACTGTAATCACCTGATTGCATTACTACCCAAAAACATTTCTTGAAAGCAGTGCTCAGGTGAATTTCTTCTCCAAATGGGTATCTAAAATAGCAAAACAGCTTGTGAGGTCTAGCAGTATGCACATAAAATGTTGGTTTGCGCCGCATGTTGTCTCAGAATGAATTCCTTTGTTTCCTGAGATTCTGATTAAAAATACATGAGGAAGTTGGATTCTTATATATAAAATGACTCCTTAAAAACATTTGTGATTTGAAGAACACTGAAATTTTTATGTTATCCCAAATTAATTTTAGATTTGAGAACCAGAATACACGAAGAACATCTTTGATGTGTTTGTGAGAATGGAATAGCATATATAATGGTAATATCAATGTAGATACATGCCCAAAAATGCACCTTCCAAGATTTATTTTATTGCAGAAGCTTTAACTTTTTCTTTTCTCTTGTGACTTAACATTTAAACAATTATAGTAATCATACTCCTTAAGGGAAATGTGAATAACAGAGTAAAATACAATAAAGGATAAGGGGACTATATCATTGATTGGTTAACTATATCAATGTTTGTCTTTTAGAATAGATGTAATATGCCTGATAAAATTTAGGATCTTAATAATATGATAGATGACTTGGAGTCTCATTCACAGTAGACAAACAAGTATAAGGATGATCATAATTCAGTACAATGACAAATTAAAATTACTAAAACTGCTATATTTAAGGCTTACCATGCCTTAAATATCTGGGCTCAATAATTTACAGACATAAAATAACTTAATCCTCAAAACAACCCATGAAGTGATGTACTAATTTCTTAGGGCTGCCATAACAAAATGCCACAAACCAGGAGGCTTAAAGCAGCAGAAATTTATTGTCTCACAGATCTGGAGGCTAGAAGTCCAAAATTAGGATGTCAGCAGGGCCACACTGCCTTTGAAACCTGCAAGAGATAATCCTTCCTTGCCTCTTTCTAGCTTGTGCTGGTGGCCATCAATCCTTGACATTCCTACAATTCCTCATTAAAGAAGATACACAGATGGCAAATAAGCATATGAAAAGAGGCTCCACATCATGTATTATTAGAATGAAAAAACAATGAGATACTGTTACACACCTATTAGAATGGCCAAAAATCTAATACACTGACAATACCAAATGCTAAAAGTGATGTGGAGCAAAAGGAACTCTCATTCCTTGCCGGTAGGAATACAAAAAAGTACAGCTGCTTTGGAAGACAGTTTAGCATTTTTTTTTAAATCAGGTTTATTGGGGTACAATTTACATACAGTAAAATTCACTCTTTTTTTTTCTCTCCTTAATGTCCATCACCCAGTTATCACATCTCCCCCCAACCCCAGCAACCCTCAGTTTGTTTCCTATGATTAAGAGTCTTTTATAGTTTATCTCCCTCTCTGATTTCGTATTGTTTTATTTTTTCCTCTCTTCCCCTATGATCCTCTGTTTTGTTTAATTTCCACATATGAGTGAAATCGTATAGTATTTGTCTTTCTCTGGCTGACTTATTTCGCTTAGCATAATACCGTCTTGTTCCATTCATGTCATTGCAAGTGGCAAGATTTTGTTTTTGTTTCTTTTTTATGGCTGAGTAGTATTCCATTGTATATATACCACATCTTCTTTATCCATTCATCTGTCGATGGACATCTGGGCTCCTTCCATAGTTTGACTATTGTGGACATTGCTGCTATAAACATTGGGTGCAGGTGCCCCTTCGGATCCCTACATTTGTATCTTTGTGGTAAATACACAGTAGTGCAATTGTTGGGCCATATGGTAGCTCTATTTTCAACTTTTTGAGAAACCTCCATACTGTTTTCCAGAGTGGCTGCACCAGCTTGCATTCCCACCAACAGTGTAGGAGGGTTCCCCTTTCTCCACATCCTCACCAACATCTGTTGTTTCCTGACTTGTTAATTTTAGCCATTCTGACTGGTGTGAGGTGGTATCTCATTGAGGTTTTGATTTGTATTTCTCTGATGCCAGGTGATGTACAGCATTTTCTCATGTGTCTGTTGGCCATTTGGATGTCTTCTTTGCAGAAATATCTGTTCACGTCTTCTGCCCATTTCTTCATTGGATCATTTGTTCTTTGGGTGTTGAGTTGGTAAGTTCTTTATAGATCTTGGAGACTAGCCCTTTATCTGATATGTCATTTGCAAATATCTTCTCCCATTCTGTCAGTTGTCTTTTGGTTTTGTCGACTGTTTCCTTCACTGTGCAAAAACTTTTTGTCTTGATGATTTCCCAATAGTTCATTTTTGCTTTTGTTTCCCTTGCCTTTGGAGATGGGTCTAGTGAGAAGTTGCTGCGGCCGAGGTCACAGAGGTTGCTGCCTGTGTTCTCCTCTAGAATTTTGATGGATTCCTGTCTCACATTTAGGTATTTCATTCATTTTGGGTCTATTTTTGTGTGTGGTGTAAGGAAATGGTCAAGTTTCATTCTTCTGCATGTGGCTGTCCAATTTTCCCAACACCATTTGTTGAAGAGACTTCTTTCCATTGGATAGTCTTTCCTGCTTTGTCAACTTAGTTGACCATAGAGTTGAGGGTCCATTTCTGGGCTCTCTATTCTGTTCCATTGATCTATGTGTCTGTTTTTGTGCCAGTACCATACTGTCTTGATGATGACAGCTTTGTAATAGAGCTGGAAGTCCGGAATTGGGATGCCGCCAGCTTTGCTTTTCTTTTTCAACATTCCTCTGGCTATTCGGGGTCTTTTCTGGTTCCATACAAATTTTAGGATTATTTGTTCTAGCTCTGTGAAAAAAGTTGATGGTATTTTGATAGGGATTGCATAGATTGCTCTAGGTAGCATTGACATTTTAACAATATTTGTTCTTCCAATCCATGAGCATGGAACATTTTTCCATTTCTTTGTGTCTTCCTCAATTTCTTTCATGAGTGTTCTATCATTTTCTGAGTACAGATCCTTTGCCTTTTTAGTTAGGTTTATTTCTAGGTATCTTATGATTTTTGGTGCAACTGTAAATGTGATTGACTTCTTAATTTCTCTTTCTTCTGTCTCATTGTTAGTGTATAGAAACACAACTGATTTCTGTGCATTGATTTTATATCCTGCCACTTTGCTGAAATTGTATGAGTTCTAACAACTTGGGGGTGGAATATTTTGGGTTATCCACATACAGTACCATATCATCTGTGAAGAGTGAGAGTTTGATTTCTTCTTTGCCAATTTGGATGCTTTTTGTTTCTTTTTATTGTCTGATTGCTGAGGCAAGGACTTCTAGTACTATGTTGAACAGCGGTGGTGATAGTGGACATCCCTGCCATGTTCCTAACCTTCAGTTTTTCCCCATTGAGAACGATATTCACTGTGAGCTTTTCATATATGTTTTTTATGATTTGAGTTATGTTCCCTCTATCCCTATACTGTGAAAAGTTTTAATCAAGAAAAGATGCTGTACTTGGTCAAATGCTTTTTCTGTATCTATTGAGAGGGTCATATGGTCCTTGTCCTTTATTTTATTTATGTAGTATATCACATTGAATGATTTGTGGATATTGAACCACCTTGCAGCCCAGGAATAAATCTCACTTGGTCGTGGTGAATAATCCTTTTAATGTACTGTTGGATCCTATTGGCTAGTATCTTGTGAGAATTTTTGCATCCATGTTCATCAGGGATATTGGTCTGTAATTCTCCTTTTTGGTGGCGTCTTTCTCTGGTTTGGGGATCAAGGTAATGCTGGCCTTATAGAAGAGTTTGGAAGCTTTCCTTCCATTTCTATTGTTTTTGAAACAGCTTCAGAAGAATAGGTATTAATTCTTCTTTAAATGTTGGGTAGAATTCCCCTGGGAAGCCATCTGGCCCTGGACTCTGTTGGGAGATTTTTGACTACTGCTTCAATTTCCTTGCTGGTTATGAGTCTGTTCAGGTTTTCTATTTCTTCCTGGTTCAGTTTTGGTAGTTTATACGTCTCTAGGAATGTATCCACTTCTTCCAGATTGCTTAATTTGTTGGCATAGAGTTGCTCATAATATGTTCTTATAATTGTTTGTATTTCTTCAATGTTGGTTGTGATCTCTTGTCCTTCATTCATGATTTTATTTATTTGGGTCCTTTCTCTTTTCTTTTCAATAAGTCTGGCCAGGGGTTTATCAATCTTATTAATTCTTTCAAAGAACCAGCTCCTACTTTTTTGATCTGTTCTACTGTTCTTTTGGTTTCTATTTCACTGATTTCTGCTCTAATATTTATTATTTCTCTTCTCCTCCTGGGTTTAGGCTTTATTTTCTATTCTTTCTCCAGCTCCTCTAGGTGTAGGGTTAGGTTGTATATTTGAGACCTTTCTTGTTTCTTGAGAAAGGGTTGTATTGCTATACACTTCCTTCTTGGGACCGCCTTTGCTGCATCCTAAAGGTTTTGAACAGTTGTGTTTTCATTTTCATTTATTTCCATGAATTTTTTAAATTCTTTTTTAATTTCCTGGTTGACTCATTCATTCTTTAGTAGGATGATCTTTAGCCTCCACGTATTTTGAGTTCTTTCCAAATTTCCTCTTGTGATTAAGTTCCAGTTTCAAAGCATTGTGGTCCAAAAATATGCAGGGAATGATCTCAATCTTTTGGTACCGGTTGAGACCTGATTTGTGACCCAGTATGTAATCTATTCTGAGAATGTTCCATGTGCACTCGAGAAGAATGTGTATTCTGTTGCTTTAGACTGGAATGTTCTGAATATATCTGTGAAGTCCATCTGGTTCAGTGTGTCATTCAAAGCCCTTGTTTCCTTGTTGATCTTCTGCTTAGATGATCTGTCCATTGCTCTGAGTGGGATGTTAAAGTCCCCTACTATTATTGTATTATTATTGATGTGTTTCTTTAATTTTGTTATTAATTGGCTTATATAATTGGCTGCTCTCATGTTAGAGGCATAAATATTCACAATTGTTAGATCTTCTTGTTCGATAGACCCTTTAATTATGATATAGTGTTCTTCCTCAATTCTTATTAGAGTTTTTGGTTTAAAATCTAATTTGTCTGATATAAGGATTGCCACCCAGCTTTCTTTTGATGTCCATTAGCATGATAAATCGTTTTCCACACCGTCACTTTAAATCTGGCAGTGTCTTTGGCTCTAAAATGAATCTCTTGCAGATAGCATATTGATGGGTCTTCCTTTTTTATCCAATCTGATACCCTGTGTCTTTTGATTGGTTCATTTAGCCCATTTATATTCAGAGTAACTATTGAAAGATATGAATTTAGTGCCATTGTATTACCTGTAAAGTCAGTGTTTCTATATATTATATGTTCCTTTCTATTCTGCGTTACTTTTGGACTCTCTCTTCGTTTAAAGGATCCCTTTTAATATTTCTTGTAGGGCTGGTTTGGTGATCACAAATTCTTTTTGTCTCTGTTTGTCCTGGAAGCTTTTTATCTCTCCCTCTATTTTGAATGACATCCTAGCTGGATAACGTAGTCTTGGCTGCATATTTTTCTCGTTTAGCACCCTGAATGTATCATTCCAGTCCTTTCTGGCCTGCCAGGTCACCATGGATAGGTCTGCTGCCAGCCTTATGTTTCTACCCTTGTAGGTTACAGATCTCTTGTCCCAATCTGCTTTCAGGATTTTTTTTTTTTTGTCTCTGAGATTTGCAGGTTTCACTATTATATGTCGGGGTGTTGACCTATTTTTATTGATTTTGTGTCTCCTGGATTTGGATGCCTATTTCCTTCCCCAGGGTAGGGAAGTTCTCTGCTATAATTTGCTCTCATATCCATTCTGCCCCCCCACCTTTCTTCTTCTTCTGGGATCCCAATTATTCGAATATTGTTTCCCTTTATGGTATCACTTATCTCTCAAATTCTCTCCTCATGATCCAGTGGTTGTTTATCTCTCTTTTTCTCAGCTTCTTTATTCTCCATCATTTGGTCTTCTATATCACTAATTCTCTCTTCTGCCTCATTTATCCTAGCAGTTAGAGCCTCCATTTTTTATTGTATCTCATTAATAGCTTTTTGATTTCAACTTGGTTAGATTTTAGTTCTTTTATTTCTCCAGAAAGGGATTCTTTAGTGTCTTCTAAGCTTTTTTTTTCTTTTTTTTTTAAGATTTTATTTATTTATTTGGCAGAGAGACACAGAGAGCACAAGTAACAACCCCAGAGAAATATACACTAAACAAAGCAGAAGAGTCCTGAAACAAAAAACAAAAAACAAAAAACAAAAAAAAAATTTTTTTTAAAGAGAAAGAGAATATAATTAGACAGGTGAACAGACTAGAGCAATACACTGGATCCTGGGTGTATTTTGGTCTGTTTGTTAGAAAACTAGATCTCAAAATTGTGAAGAAAGAAAACTTATATATGGACAAAAATAACAAATACAATGAAACGATAGAATGTAACTGTAAAAATGAAAATTAAAAGACAAAAGAAAAGAGAGAGAGAAAAAAAAGAAGGAATATAAACAGGTGAACAGAACAGAGCAATACACTATATCCTGAGTGTATTTTTGTCAGTTTGTTAGAAGAAACTGCATCCCAAAATTGTAAGGAAAGAAAAACTTTTATATATATATATATACACATATATATATTTATACACACAAAATAAAATTAAATACAATTAAAGGATAGAATGTAACTATAAAAACAAAAATTTAAAAATATATTTTTTAAGATTTTATTTATTTATTTGACAGAGAGAGAGACAACGAGAGAGGGAACACAAGCAGAGGGAGTGGGAGAGGGAGAAGCAGGATCCCCGCCAAGCAGCGAGCCTGATGCGGGGCTCGATCCCAGGGCTCTGGGATCATGACCTGAGCCAAAGGCAAACGCTTAATGACTGAGCCACCCAGGCGCCCTGAAAATATATGCTATATTCCCCTAGCACTGGAATTTTGCAGTTCTCAATGATCTATAAACTTGGTCTTGGCTGGATGTTCTTGCTGATCTTCTGGGGGAGGGGCCTGTTGTGTTGATTCTCAAATGTCTTTGCCCCAGGCAGAATTGCACCACCCTTGCCAGGGGGCCAGGCTAAGTAATCTTCTCTGGTTTGTTCTATGTGGCTTTTGTTCCCTGAAGGCTTTCCGTGTAGCTTTAGAGGATGAGAAAGAAAATGGCGGCCTCCCAATCTCCACCCCGGAGGAGCTGAGAACTCAGGGCCCCACTCCTCTGTGAGTCTTCAGAGAAAGACAGTCAATCACTCTCATCTCCCCAGTCTCCAGCCGCACTCCATGCTCACCCGGCCAGTGACCGCAGGTTTCTATCTCAGGCACTCAACCCTGATTGGAGTCTCCAAACCCTTCAGACTCCTGCAGCGTGCTCTCACACCCACTCCTCCCAGGAAAGGAAGGGGGATTCTCGCTGGTTCTGCCATTTGTGGGCTCCTGCTTGGAAAGCAAGAGCCCGGGTTTGCAGTTTATGGTGACCCCGAGCTGAGAACCCACTTCTGAGCTTGCTGTTTGCAGCTGGCTTCCCTGCTCTGATACCTGGGAGCTCTGTCACACTCAGGCACCCCCAGTCTTCCTGTGACCCCGAGGATCCTGAGACCACACTGTCCCACCTAGGATTTCATCCCCACTTCGCCACCTGAGCACCTTTCAGGCAGGGACGTCCCTCACCAGAGCAGACTTCTAAAAAAAGTTCTGATTTTGTGCTCCACTGCTCTAGCACTTTTCTGTAGCCAACTTACAGAGACTCCCTCCCCGCCAGGGTTTATCTTCCCATATTGCATGGGATTCAATTCTCTGCACCTCCTACCTTGCAGAAAGTGGTCACTTTTCTATTTGTGGAGTTACAGCTATTCTTTTCTTAGATCTCTGGTTGAGTTCACAGGTGTTCAGAATGATTTGATAGCTATCTAGCTGAATTCCTGGGACCAGACTTTTAGCAGTTTCTTGCAAAACCCATTTACTCTTACCATATATCCAACAATCATGACCTTGGTATTTGCCCAAAGGAGTTGAAAACATACCCACACAAAAAGCTGCATATGGTTATTTAGAGCAGATTTATTCATAATTGCCCAAACTTGGAAACATCTAAAGTATCTTTCAAAAGGTAAATGGATAAACTGTGGCACATCCAGACAATGGAATATTATTCATCACTAAAAAGAAATGAGCTATCAAGCCATGAAAAGTCATGGAGGAAAATTAAATGTATATTACTAAGTGAAGGAAGCCAGTCTGAAAAGGCTACATACTGTATGATTCCAACTACATGACATCCTGGAAAGGAAAAGCTATGAAGACAGTGTTGTCAGAGGCAAGGGAGGAAGAATAGGCAGAACACAGAGGATTTTTAGGGCCGTGAAACTATTCTGGACGACACTACAATGTTGGGTATATGCAATGATACATTTGTCAAAATCCATAGAGTGTACAACACCAGGAGTGGACCCTAGTGTAAACTATGGACTTTGGATGATAATGTTGTTCAATGTAGGTTCATTGACTGTAACAAATGTACCAATGTGGTGTAAGATGTCAATAGTGGGGGAGGTTTATATATGTGGGGACATGGTATAAATGGTAAATCTGAGTGCCTTCTGCTCAGTTTTGCTGGGAACCTAAAACTGCTGTTTACAAAAAAGTTTATGAAATAAAACAGATGGTAACAAAAAATTAAAATAATGTTTATTTCATTGCTTATCAAAATACATTTTCCAAAATTATGGATAATAGTTAATAGCACCTGCATAGCTTTTCCCAGTTTATAGAATACATTATCATGCTTTATTAACTTAATATTCACAATAAATTGACAAAGCAGATCTATTCCCATTTTGAAAATGAACAAACTAAAGCATGGAGCAGCATTTTGTAAATTTTGAGAAAATGTATCATAGCTATTGATAATGAATGCTGTCAATATTAAGATTAAAATTATTATTTGCAGGTTTGTAAAGGTATATGAATTTTAAGTGTCATTAATTTTAGACTTTTTACTACTTAAGAAGAGTCCATTGTAGTTAATCCTATTTTAAAGATGATTCTAAAGCATAAAGCTCAAATACCTCAAAAGTGAAATATAACATTCAGTTTATAGATGGAAAATAATTTCACTTATGTTTATTATCACATTTGATCCTCATATCAAGTCTTTAAAAAAAAGGGAAGGAAATTGTTTTTATACTCCCTCTACAATAAGAAAATTAAGGGTAACTTTATTTGCTCAAGATCATACAACTAAAAAGTGACAGAATCAGAACTCAGACTCACGTTTTCTCATTCCCAAATCTATACCCTCTCTCTTACACCCAACTTCCTATAATTTGTAGGCACACATAGATTACAGAACACTTTATCCAATGTCTGGTTTTGGGGATACAGAAAGTCTATTACTTGTGTATTATTAACTTCATGAGAAATATACCTGTAAAAGTCAATTTTAATCACAGATTACTTGGTTCAGAGACCTTGAGAAGGCAATAGGTCTACATTTTTAGACGTTGTTTTAAGTTGAGTTCCAACTTATCTAGTAAGAAATATATGCAAAGGCTTCAGACTATTATCATTCAAAAGCTATTTAGCATGAGATGGTTAGAGTAAAAACAAAGCACAGAGAGCTTACTGCCTAAGAATATAGGTTCTGAAGACAGCAATGGTCATATTACTTCAAATTTCTGTGTCACTATTTTCTCATTTGTAAAATGGGCTACCTCGTTGGTGGTATTATTGGTAAGTATCATAAAAATGCATGTAGTTAACATAATGCCTGGCATGTGGTAAGCATTCAACAAATGCTCCCCTTATCTTGACAAAGGCATTCAAATATTTATTAGATTAAATTCTCAATAAAAATAGAGAAAGAACCTTTGAAAATTCATTTCTAAACAACTTTAAAGAAATGTGAGTAAAACTACAAGTATTTTAATTCTTATAGAACATTGATGATTTTTAAAGCTTAAGCTGTCTCTGATTTTTCTCATGTAGATTAGTACCAGAATTCAAGCTGCTCATCTAAGTCTTTTTGCATAAAACAGTCATCAGAGTCTCTTACCAGGTAGAGAAAACAAAGTAAACATATTCCCTTTCCTTTAATATCCTTCTGAGTACTTGTCTTTTTCTGTCAGTTCCTACACTGTCTGGGATTTTCCTTCTCTTTGTTCACTAGAAAACCCTAAATTAAATTTTTGGCTCTGCTACTTATTATCTGCATGTTCTTGGGCAAGTTAATTAATTAGAGATGAGGACTCTATGGCCATCACAGGGTTGTTGTGAGCATTAAACAAAAGAATGTATTTTAAGTATCTGGCACTGACACTGGTGCATTGAAACTTTGATTAACCTTCATTTCCTCTTTCTTTTCTAATATTTGAGATGAGAGAAGAGTTTTCCCCCAAATTTCTCAAATTAAGGTGCATAAGAATCATGTGGACCTTGTGAAAGAGACAAATTTCTGGGCAAATCCCCTATGATTTTGATGCAGTAAATCTAGCATGAGGCCAAGAAGTTTTCATGTATGCAAAGCAATTTAGATGATTCTTATTAAGTATCATACTTTTTAAATGCTAGTTTAGAAAATGACATAGAACTCAGGAAATATAGTAAATGAAACAACAGGGAATTAACATGGTACCCTAGAAAATGTCTATTTAGAACAGAAGAAAGCAGTAATGGAGGTATAGAGGAACAAAAAAGACATAAGACATATAAAAAATAATAAAATGGCAGGAATGAATATTATGAGTAATTTCATTGAATGTAAATGGATAAAACACTTAATAAAAAGGCATACACTGACAGAGTGGATTTTTTACAATGATTCAACTACATACTGTTTACAAGAGGCACATCTTAGATTTAAAGACACAAATGGGTTGAAATTAAAAGGTTGGAAGAAGGTATGCCATTCAAACAGTAACTAAAAGGGAGCTGCAGTAGCTATACTAGAATCAGACATAATAGACTTTAAGACAATTATTGTTAAAGACAAAAAAAGGACATTTCATAATGACAAAAGGATCGATCCATCAGGAAGACATAATAATTATTATAAATATATATGCATGCACCTAATAACAGAGCCAGAAAATGCATAAGGCAAAATGGACAGAATTGAAGGGAGAAACAGATAATTCAACAATAAGAGTTGGAGCCTTAAACCAACCCCCAGGCCCCATAATCCCTCCCTCATGTAGTCAATATGACTCAAAAACTGAACTGTCTTAAGCTAGGTTTAAGTCAGCTTCCTGGTCCTTTGTACTGAATCTGTCCTCATGTTTCAGTCCACAGTACCCTTGGAAGTCATATGGTGGGTTGCATAATCTTATTTACATTATCACCATTCATACTTTTTTTTTAAGATTTTATTTATTTATTTGACAGAGAGAGAGAGAGAGAGAGAGAGAGAGAGAGAGATTACAAATAGGCAGGCAGGCAGGCAGGCAAACAGAGGGAAAGGGAGAAGCAGGCTCCCTGCTGAGCAGGGAACCCAATGCAGGGCTCGATCCCAGGACCCTGAGACCATGACCTGAGCCGAAGGCAGATGCGGGCGCCCCACCATTCACACTTTTTAAAGAACAAATTTTAAAGATTAAAGATTGGAATGAAGACATTTAGAAACAAAGCGTTTTTTCTTTAACTTAAGCAGCTTTCCATCCCCCACTCAAGAGCTATTTAGTGACATCCACTCTTGGAGTTTGTACTAACACTGTTCAATCAGATTCAGGAACAGTTCTATGCTGTGGCTATACACAGTTCAGAGAGTAATTCACATACTCTCTCTTCTCAGGAAGGTCACTGCTAGTTTCCAAATGATCTTTCCTGCTGTCTCAACCACTTTCAACTTTCTATTTAAGTATGAAATGTTCAGTTATAAATTTATATATGAAAATCTATCCATCACTTTAGATTTCTTCTTTCAATAAAAAAAATCTTCAGGTGAATACAAATCCTTTACACAAAGGGAAATGTGAGGACAGATTTCATTGGAACTGTAAATCTCTTGACAGGTAAGTATTATGCATTGCATAGTATACATTTTGGGTTTTTTTATGATTATCTCATATTTCTACAGACTTACTTTCATCATGATTCTGTCTCACTAAATATCTTTCTCATTCTCTGACCTTTTTTCTTCAATTTCTTTTGCTAGCTGTTTTTGCCACTTACCTCTTAAATATTAGTATTTCTCTGAATTCCATCTTTGGTCCACTTTTCTTTTTATTTTGCCTTTTATCACTAGGAAATTTGATACTTTTTTACAGTATTCCAGACCTGTAAGCCAAATTCCTATCCCTTTCTTTAAAAGTTCTTCTATGTTCCAATCTTTATTTCCACATTCTTGCTGTGCTTATCCCATAGGCATCCATTTCAACCTCTCCCAATCCCCATGGTCACTTTCCAACAAGTCTTGTTGTATTCATTTCTTCAGTTAATGCACCCCTATCTACTCCTCACTTGAGTCATCCTTGATCTTCCCTCTTCCTATTTCCCACATTTCATTTTCCCCCAAATACCAGCAAGTTTACCTCCAAAATCCTTCAAACTATTTGTGATAGATTAAAAATTATCAGTCTTGCCTCAAGGATGAGAGGCCACATGGAGGAATGGAGAGATGCTTTCACCCACAGTTAGCACCAACACCCAGACGTATGAGTGAGTCCACCATCTTGAACCATGCAGGATTTTCAGCCATAATATTATTACAACCACAGGAATGTGACCCAGCAAAACCAGTAGTAGAACCATCTAACTAATCCATATACTGATGAGAAACAAATCATCCTTTGCTGCCGCCACTCAGCTTGAGGTATCTTGTTAGGTGACAATAGTTAACTGAAACACCATCCCTTACTCTTTATGATGATGGCTCAACCTGAGGCTCATTAAGGATTTCTGGATTTAGAAGTAGTAAGATAACCAATCTCTGTAACTCCTATATTTGCTCTTCCAATTTATTTATTTTTTTATTTTTTAAATATTTTATTTATTTATTTGACACAGAGAGACACAGTGAGAGAGGGAACACAAGCAGGGGGGAGTGGGAGAGGAAGAAGCAGACCTCCCGCAGAGCAGGGAGCCCGATGCGGGGCTCAATCCCAGGACTCTGGGATCATGACCTTGCTCTTCCAATTTATCCAAAACCACCATCTTAATTACATTGACATATTATCATATTTTTCCTATACTTAGAAACTCTCAGTAAGCACACTGCTGTAACAGTCAAACTCTTCAGTATATCTTTGAATGCCCTTATACTCTCCACCTAACTTGCTATTCCAACCTCATTTCTCACTACATCCACCTTTTTGTACTCCTGTAAGATTTTGTGATGTTTTTATCACCGCATTTACTATCTATTTAGATTATATTGATGTAGTTAAGCATTTATTTCACTATCTATAGTAACTATAGGTGACCACAGTCCCTAAATACAATAAACATCAAATTACTGTTTATTGTATAAATGCTTTGCTATAATCAGAAAACTTGGTTTTACTTTATTTCATTTGAATTTCAATCTTGAAAACAAGGCAGCTTTATGTCCACTTTATTGATGAGGTAACAGATTCAAAAAAGTTATAAGCTCTCCTAGGTCGCAGAGTACTAGAGCCTTTAAAAGTGTTCTTATCTGATTCTTAGCCACATACACTTTGCCTTAATTAACTCCTCTACTCTTCAAAAACACTACATATTTGCATTTTTGAAAAAGAAAATTTAAATAATCCACCAAGATCAGGTTCTCTATCAGTGTTCTATAATTTTATGTAATAGTTCTTTGATTCTATGTTATAAATATACAGTGAATTCCTTTAGTCTAATGTAAAGGTGTATGGTAATACAATCTTTAATTAATATTTACTGTTACGGTCAACCCTTAAATAATGTATCCCCTTCCCCCAGTATATTCAGGAAAAGCTTATCATTCTGCCACAGTTGGCCTAGTAAAATCAACATATTTAATCTTGATGTGGAATAGTTGGCTGAAAGCCAATGGAATCAAAAGGGCAGGTCTGAGCAAGGAAGAAAACAGGCAAGTGTAGACGAGTACAGGGGTAGGACACTCTTTCCATAGATACAGTAGAAAGTGCACTCTATTCTGTAGGGAATGAACAATTCCAGTGGACTGAATAAGTCACTGATTGCTTTTCCAACACTTACCTGATTGTGACCTTGGATATTTTACTTAATTTCTCTAAGTCTTGAATAACTTGTCTGAAAAATAAAAGTAAATATTCCTCACAATGTTATTGGAGATTTAAATGAACTATTATGAATGAACAAAGACCACATTGCACATTGTCTGGCATAGAGCAAGTGAGCAATAGATCATAATAATTATAATTCTTGTTATGTTAAACAGTAAAAGAGTTTTAGGTTAAATAGAGTAATTGGTCATGATTAGTATTAGAGTGTTGAAATAAACATCCCCAAATCAAAGTTATTTTGTTAACTGTGATATTTTATTTAAATGTTAGTGTTACCCTAAGACTCAGAGGAAGAAGTTGTCCAGAATGTGGATAATGCTCATGGCTGACCCAATCACATGGCAAGGTGAATGAGACTACTATGACTGATTTGAACAATATCAATTCACTGCCCTAAGAGACTTGACCACTCAGATACTATTGAAAAAACAGGTATTCTATTAACATTGGGGAAATAGCTATTGGGTAGCCAACCAATGGTGTCTATCACAGTTGTCTCTACAACTTTTCTCCACTTCCTCTTCTCCCTGTCCTTCTTCAATCCACTCTACTCTGACATCTGTCCCTCTTGTTCATGAAATCACCTCCTGAAATGACCATTGACTCCCATATTCCCAAATTTAATCAACATTTGTTTAGCTCTCATCTTATTAGACCTCTTAGTAACAAACAGCACAGTTGATTGCTCCCTTCTTCTAGCAATGCTCTTTACTTGGTCTATGTGATGCAAAATTTTCATGATTGTCGTATTTGCATAAGGACATGTCCTTGTCCTTAGACAACTCTTCTTCTTCTATTTGACCTGATGTGACTCAGAAATTTCATTTTTTTCCTCCCTACTATCTACATGCCAGTAACTCTTAAATTATATCTCTAGCCCACACTTCCAGATTTATATGTTCACTGGCCTGCTGACCTATTCACTTTATCATCTCACTGACATCACAAAATTAACATTTCCACAATTGAAGTTTTGATTTTCTACCAAAAAGTTTTTTCCTCCAGACTTACATTATTTCAATAAATGATACTATCACATACACCGTTTCCCACCCATTTGCTCAAGTGAAAAATCTGGGCATATCTCGACAGAGCTCTCTTTTACTCCCACATTCTATATATTACTAAGATATTACTAAGACTCATTGATTGTATCCTCAAAATTCCCATCCATTAACTCTCCATTTTCACTGCCAACATCTCAGTCCAAGCTATTTCAACTCTCACCTTGAGTAATGCAATTATCTCCTAACAATGCCTATCTTCTTCCACTCTTACCCCAATCCAACCCAATGTCCATATTGCAGCCATGTGGTCTTTTAAAGATATAAATAAAGTGGTGTCACTCTCCTACTTAAAATGCTTTCGTGATCTCCCATTGCACTAAAATAGTACTCAACCGAGTATACTGCACAAGGCCCTACCTGCTGTGGTAAATGTATGCTAGCCCTTTCATTCTCATCTCGTGCTATGCTTGTCCTCACCAAATGTACTCTGATCATCTTGGTCTTCCTTTAGTTTTTTGAACATATCACACTCCTTCCCAATTACAAGGTCTTTTCCATGCTGCTCCCTGGATTGTCTGGATTGCTGTCCATATACATCCTGCCTCCCACACACAAACTGCACAAATTCTTTGTTTACCTAACTGTTTTCCCTCCAGAAAGGCTATTTATGATTGTCTCAATAAAGGAAATGGCCCTGTGATCTTTCTTATAGCACCTTGTCCTTTTCTTCCATAATCCTTATCACTCTCTGTAAGTTTTAAATTTTATTTTAATTTTATAAAAAATTAAATATGTGTAATTATTAAAATTTGTCTCACACTTTGCTATTTGGTTAAAATTAGATATAATGTAGGGTGTCTGTTAATTTGCCTACATGCATATAGTCTTTATTAGATGCTTGGAACACACTTCCTTTTGTAGGTACTACCATAAGAGAACACACACACACACACACACACACACACGAGTATGCAGAAGTTTCTTTATAACTTTGGGGAGATTATGAAATTCTAAAATTTGTGTTCGTAACTTTGGGATTCTAACTGCCATTTTAACCCAACAAAATTCAGTCCTTGCTAAAAGTTATTTCATTCTTACAAAACATTAAATCCAAAAAAAGAAATATAAATTCAATAACATCCAGCTTCACATTTCACTATCAACAATGAATGAGAAATCTTTAATCCACTGAAATTTAGCCTTTTTCAATAAGTATATGCCAATAAAATACCCATATATCTTTACGGACCTCTGTTCTATGCTTGATTTTAATTTATAAGAATGCATCAATTGGTCTAAGTCAATAACTTTAAGGGAAATAATATTAGTAACATTTTGTCTTTAACATCTCAAATAGGAAATCCCCATTAGTGTAATAAATAATGCATTTGGCAGGGAATTGGCAAGCCATCTTAATCAGAAGACTTCCTGGCTGACAATCACACAAAATTGAGACCACAAAGCATATCTTAAATGTTTCAGCACTTGGATTTTCCTAAATACTTCTTTTAAGTTCCTTCTGAGCAACTTGCACAAAGATCAAAACATACTAATTTCATCATTGCTGGCCAAAATCATAAAAGAAACTTATAAAGGCATATGGATATATTTACTAACTTATAAACAACAAAATGTTTCATGACTTTATTGAAAAGAGTCAATAAGATAAAAGATTTTCCTCATTTGTAAAATGAAGAGATTGAGCTAGATGATAGTTAAGATATCTTCAAGTCATAAAATTCTAATTCTTTTGCTAAGTAAACGGTACTTATTTTTCTCTTCTCATGAGGAAGGTTACTAGTATCTATCTTTTACCATTTCTGTATCTTTACTTCATATTTAATAATATGTAGTGTATTGAATTGATACACTAGAAGCCTTAGGATTAGTCTTGCCTCTCTGAGAAGTGGAAATACAAAAGAGAAACTCATTACCACTATCTAGCATGAACAAACAGCTAATTTGGAGGATTTCCTGCTACCCTTCCACTCTCTCCTTTTATATCACCCTCTCTGCCCCAATTCTATTGAACACACACACACACATACACACACATAGCACCACCACCCCACCACCGCCACTAGGAGGTCCATTATGAATATTTCTATTTCTAATCTGTTGAGGGCAACAGAGAGCATCCTCAGGAACCAGTGTAGAAACAACCCTTCCTAGAATACATTTTAGATGTCTCCCCTGACAGTTCAGCTAGAGGTCCTGCACTGTGAAGGCATTTTAGTCAAATACTTGTTCACAGCCCTTGGAAATAGTGGTAAGAAGCAATAAAGTTAAAATCAAATCTAGCCAAAGATGCCACTAAGCA
This sequence comes from Phoca vitulina, assembly GCF_004348235.1. Lineage (NCBI taxonomy): Eukaryota > Metazoa > Chordata > Mammalia > Carnivora > Phocidae > Phoca > Phoca vitulina. Next base: position 19,691,196 of record NW_022589718.1, read on the forward strand.
AGCAAGAGATTCCAGGACTGCCTATGATCAGGTCCAAGCTGTACCCTGTTACCTGAGCCAACTCTTGTATTATAGATATCAGTGGTGGGAAAAGATAGTATGTGGAATTTATAGGAAGGCCAGTGAGAAAAATCAAAACTCAGACCCTGGCTCACATAACTGGCAGTAGGGAATATACATCTTTTGAAATGCACCTCTTGGCATGGTACTGAGTTATGATACAAATTGAAAGCCTGAATATGGGACACCACAAGACTATTTGGCTAGAATTTCCCATCATGAGCTAAGTCCTGCCTGACCCACCAACTCAGATAGCCAGACTCTTGTCATCCAACATGGTTGTACCACTACCTATTCCTCAGTTCACTCCCACAGACCAGAAGGGGGATCTCTAAGGACTAGCTGATAGAAGATGGAAAAGCCTAAGCTTGGTTTGCAGATGGATCAGCTCAGTATGTGGATGCCAGCCACTATATATTTTAACCCAGCGAAAATCCTCCCAATTGGCCGTGTTTGAGACAGTGCATCTGATCATCTACTTTGTGTGATAAAAGTGGCCTGAAATTAGAACATAGAAGGACTCATGGATAGTCTGGCTAGCTGTTTAAAATCCTAGAAGAACAAAGATTAGAAGATCAGAGACAAAGAGGTCTGGCAGAAAGAATATATATGGATAAATGAGAGTGGGTATAAAGTGTGAACATCTTTGTATTCAAAGTTAACACCAATCTAAGAGCACCCTCCATGGAAGAGGCACAACCAGGTAGACAGAATGACTCAAGTGGATGATGGCGGCCAGCTGTTATTGGCCAGGCCAATGCCAGAACAATGGACATATTAAAAAGTGGCAGTGGTGACAGAGATTAGACATCAACCCAGCAGCACAGGCTCCAACTTTCCACAGTGAATCTAGCTACAGCTGCCTCTAAATGTCCAACCTGCCAGCAACAAAGACCAATCCTGAGCCCATGTTATGGCACCATTCCTCAAGGAGACCATCTGTATATCTGATGGCAAGTTATCTACACTTGACCCCTTTGACCCTGAAAAGGCCTGTGATTGATTCAGATAGGAAAAGACCTCCTGGGTCTTTTCTGCCCACAGTGTCTCAGCCAAAAACACTGTCCAAGGGTTTGCTCTATCTGCACATATAGCAGAGTACATATGAGAGTGAGCACATGACAAAGGGATACACCACTCATATCACATTCATGAAAATGTTGATAAAGGTAGACTGTATGGACATGGAGATTCCTTGTCCACGTGTCTCTACAAGGAAGGATTTATTGCCCCAATTGCCCAGGTGCTTTCAGGCCCTCCATGAATTGCTTCAGCTTCAGAGAGCCCCACTTCCTGTGGTGGCCCCCAATTAGCAACTGATTCAAGCATTGGTAAAAAAAAAAAAAAAAAAAAAAATTGAGCCAACTTGTCCCAGTGATTTAGGGCCACTGTAGCTCCAGACTACAGAATGGTCAAATATGACACTAGTTCTACATCACTGTTCAACTTCCGCCTGGCTACATTTGCTTGCCTTTTCTTCCACAATTATTAATCCCACAGGCACTGCCTAAGAGACATTTATTCTCTAAACTTCATCTCAGAGTCTAAAAGAACCAACCTGGGTTATGTTTCCTAAAAGAGTCTCAGGAAAGAGAGTGAGCCACAGGTGGGAGACTCCAGAGTATATTAATATCTCAGGACATTTTTATGAATCTATACAATGCATTTATAGTATATATTTTTAAATTCTCTTGGGTTTGTTCTTATAGCCCTATGATAATTGAAATGGCATGTTAATAAATTCTCAAATATCTTTAGCTGATGGGTGTAGAAAAGTTACATCATATATGCTTTAAAATTTTAAACATTTCACAGGCAAAAATAACCTCAAAAATGGATCATAGATGCAAACATAACAGTTAAAACTATAAAAACCTCAAGAAGAAAGCATAGGAGAAATTCTTAGTGACTTTGGATTTGGCAAAGATTTCTTAGATACAAAACAAACAGCATAAACAAAATTCATAAATTGGGCTTCATCAAAATTTAAGTTTTGCTCATCAAAAGACCATGTGAATGAAAGAAAAGATAAACCATAGACTGGGAGAAAATATTTGCAAAATGCACATTTAAAAAGATTTATACCTAGAATACAACTCAATAATAATAAGGTAAATAACCCAATAAATATAAGCAAAAATTCTTTGAATTACTGTATTAAATTATACCTTAGTAAAGTTAAAAAACATTTTAAAACCATTTTAAAGGAGTGTAACCAAAAGAAATGAAAGTAGGGACTTGAGTGAGTATTTGTACATCCATGTTCATAGCGGTTTTGCACAATAGCCAAAGAGTGGAATCAACCCATGTGTCCATCGATGGATGAATGTATAAACAAAATGTGGCACGTACATACAATGAAATATTATTCAACCTTAAAAATCTGACAACCTCTGACACATGTTACCACATGGATGACCTTGAAAACATTATGCTAAGTAAAATAAACTTGTTACAAAGGGACAAATATTGTATCATCCCACTTACCAAGGTTCTTAGAGTAGTCAAATTCATAGAAATAGAAAATAGAATGGTGGTCACCAGGGGATAGGAGGAGAGGGGAATGTTAGTGATTAATGGGTATGGAGTTTCAGTTGGCAAAGATAAAAAAGTTCTAGAGGTGGATGGTGGTAATGGCCTCACAGCAATGTGAATATACTTAATGCCATGAAACTATCCTTAAAAAATAGTTAAAAAGGGAAATTGTATGTTATGTATAGTTCAGCACAATAAAAAAAAGGAGAGGTAGTAAAGACAGTATGTGAGGGAAAACACCCTCATTGAAATTAATACTTTGCTTCTTTGGTGGGGAAAGCATGGCAACCTAGAGCTGATTTGTAGGTAATGGAGCAGCCCTGACAGTAGAAAACAGAAGCAAGGGATCGAGAAGGTTAGAAAGGAAGAGCTTCAAATAGCTACCATCCTGACCAACAGGATAGGTGAACCCAATGACCCAGATGATTATCTTCATGTTGAAATGCAAGGAAATTGCATCTTAAGTGTCTCCCAAAAGGGTTATGCCGCGACCTCCCAAAAGCTGGAAGCCTGTTTATCGTGGGAAATTGCTGAAGAATTGACTAATGGAAAGTTCTGGATTTGGATTAGGCCTGCTGTCCGCACAATAATTTCCCTGTGGACTAAGATAAGGGTCATTAGGTTTTTCCCAGTTCCTCAGAGGAACACTGGCAAATTGCTTAGATTCAGAGGAGATCAAGAGGACACAAGAATCAGCGATACTTGCAGCACGGCAGCCATAGCAACAACCTTGGCAAACCCTGCACACAGGGAGCAACAAGCCGCTCCGAAATCACTGGGAGCCGAGCCAAGAGAGGGAACACTGAGACAAGGACTTCATAAATCTTAAGGATAAACTCCCTGCTCATGAAAACAAAGGACAAGTTCCAAAGCATTTTCTTTGATTTCTTCTGATCTCTCTTTAATTTAAGAAACCTGGCCCTAAAGTCGAGACTGAGTCCAGTCTCTCAAAGAGAAGGACAAATTGCCCCAGAGTCCTTAACATGAAGGTCCATTAAAACATTAGATCTGCCTGGAGAGACTCTAAACCCTGTAACCTGTTCTCAACAAGGGATAATATTCAAGAATCTCAGGGGCTTTTAGATACAGGATCAAAGATAACATTAATTCTGGGAAACCTGAATATAAGGAGAGAAATTATTTTGACAATTGAAGTATCTGGAGGAGAAAGTAGCTGAGGTTGTTGAGTTGTGATAATTGTTTGACACAGAGGACCAAAGAAATTTTCCTGGGATGGGATCACCTTTCCCTGAGTGTGTAATTGCAATAGATTTATTGCGATTCTAGGGATGGAAAGAGCCTTCAAAATGTTGAAGAGTAGGACCCCAACAATTGGTCATGCCAAAAGGAAATCTCTAGAATGACACTGTATCACCACAATTGCAAATACAAAAATACAAGGTACATTAGGACTATACCAATTTACATAATATGGGTGCAGAAGAAACTAGGAATAACCCTATACATTACTTATCTCTTTAATTCCCTGGTTTGACTAGTCCAAAACAGAGATGGGCATTGAATCAACCTTTCAGTAATCTGTGGTTAGTGATACAGCAAATGCATTCTGTTAGATCCCTGTTAATTTTGGTCACCATGTAGTTTGCCTTCATTTGGCCAGAATTATACATTTATTGTCCTATTATAGGGATAAGCTCTCGAGCACCATGTTATAATCTAATAAGGTGAAAATTAAATAGGTGTTCTTGACCTGATTCAAATAGAAAATGTATTCATGGGGCACCTGGGTGCCTCAGTCAGTTAAGTGTCTGCCTTTGGCTCAGGTCATGATCCCAGGGTCCTGAGATGGAGGCCCGCATAGCATCATGCTCCCTGCTCAGTGGGGAGTCTGCTTCTCCCTCACCGCCACACCCTCACCCCCACACTCATGCTCAGCACTTGCACACATACACACTCTCTCTCTTTCTCTCAGATGAATAAAAAAATGTTTTTTAAAAAAGAAAATGTATTCATTTCATAAGTGGTACATTGAGTAGCAGTCAGAAATAATTGTATCTGAGGCTCTGTCTTCCCTTCTTAGTTTCATTAGTAAAAATGATAGAATAATTTAACAGAAAAAAGAAATTCAAGGGCCCTTCACTAAACAAACTTTTCTGGAAGTACTATTATTTAGAACAAATAAATTATGCACTGAATGAGTAAAAAAATTGTTTTCCTTAAAACCCATATAACTAAACAGAATGCAAAGAAGTAAGCACCATGTATGGATATTGAAATGCCCGAGTATTATGCTGCAATCTCATCATTGGATTATATGGCCTCCTGAACAGCAGGTTCCTTAAAGTTTACACAGGCAACTTTCTAACCTTTCAGCCCATATAACCAATGCAACCAAGACATGACTCCCCAGTGAACTCTCCAGTGATCTTTTACATAGAATCATTGGCATGTCTCTAAGAAGATGACAAAGTTGTCAAGTCTGTCAAATGGTGGACTCATTTTGAAAATCAGCTGTCAGCCACTTATTGAGTCATAGTTAAAACAGAGCAACTCTTGAGAGAACATCAAGTCTTTTTGTCACCACTATGAATTTGATTATATCTGACATCCTAGTACTCTCAAGGAAAAATGGGCAAATGAGATCTCATTGTTAAATGGAAGCAGAAAAATCAGGAGAGAGTAATGTCCTTCAGAGAAGCGTATTGTGCTACCAGAGACCAGCCCTTGGCAAGGACACCCTTAGTGATTCCAAAGGTATACTGCTTCTTCTAAGAAACACTGTTCTTCACCTCTGCACTTTTCCCATCTGATACCTCCAAGACCTTTACTTTCAAATATTACAAGATATGGTAGCTACCCAAATCCCAGGTTGGGGGCAAACAAAATTGAGACAGAGCAGAGACTGGACTCAAGCCTCCTCACCCAAGAACTTGCAGAGAGGAAAAAAAAAAAAAAAAACCTGAATAACCCAGTTCTCTAGCCCAGCTTGTGGGTGCTGCTTGCCATCAGGAAAACAAAAGCCACAAGGTCCAAGCAAGTCCCATGGCCAGCTAACAACCAGTTTGCCTCTCTGAGAACCACACTAAGCCAATCCAAGCCACAATGGACCCCTATGCTGACTTTTCACTGACGTTTCCCCTCATTATAATGCTAAAAATCATGCCCAGGGATGGAGATTTAGCATGCTAATTAGACATGCAATGTTTGAGAAAGCATAATCTCTAAGTGTGCAGGCACTGATGAATCCTCACCTCTACATAGTTAAACATCACCCTTTGCTCCCCGCTCCCCAAGCCTCTTTAAAACTTTCCCTGACCTCTCCTCAGGCAGCCAGCCTAAGGACTCTTTCCTTTGTGCTGTCACCCTTGTGCTCCAGCAGAAGCCCCCAAGAAAGACTTGCTTGGAACTCCTGCTTGACCTCTGGTCAATTTCTACTGCTCAGTGAGTCCAACCAAGCTTGGTAACAATACGATTGAAGGTGGAGTCTTCTTCATGATAACAATTTATTTTCTCAATAATTGCTCCCTTCAAAGTACCACCTCCCATAATTCATGCCCCATGGCAAATGAGATGAGGTAACAGTCTGGCCAAAAAACATGCCAGAACTTCAGACATACCTGGCCATATCCATCACCATAAAGGGATCTGGTGCAATTCAGATGGTAAGTCCTGAATACTTCTTTATTAAAGCACTAGAGAGAAAATAGAAGTAAAGGTGACTTATTTACTGAATTGTGACAAAGAATACATGATTCGCTGGGGGAAAATGGGTTCAAAAAAATAAAAGTAAACACTTTTATCTAAAATTATATTTTCTTATATTTTAGTTATGTTGAGGGGGGAAACTTGATGAAATAAGCACAGATATTCGTTTCTGAATGCTAGAAATGTTAAAATAAATATTAAAACTCCCTTTGACCAAATAGGTGGCAGCGTGCGTATGAACCACTTAAAAGCCAAATCATACACAGAGCTTCAGTGACTGAGGAACCAGGAAATATTGAATATTTTGCCAAACAGAGCCAGGACTTTAATTGAAAGTCCAGAGATCTTTTAAAACTAAGAGGCCTCTGATTATCTTTTCTTCCCCCCATATTTTCCTTTTCTAGTGTAGTTCTGTGATCCTTCTACTCAGTGGTTGGATACTACTAGGTAAGGCTAGGGTACAGCCTCACTACACCCAGATCGTCCTAATCAATTGCACTTTGGAGACCTGAGCCTGAGGTTGCTTACTCTGATGAGAGACAGAGCTACTTTGAGCATATATGGAAACATTTAACCAGCTTTCCTGAGCCATTTGATACATTTTAGCCTCCCATTCTAGAGGGGTGTCTACACAGAGAAGATCCTTGGTCTCAAACTATTAATTACATCCAATCATACATTGAACAGGCAAAGCTGGGACATGTGGAAGAACACCCAACCAGAAAAAAGATCCATCTGTTCTAACAACTAGAAAAACTAACTAATGCTAATGAAAGTTGATTTATATACATTCTAAGATTGTCTCTGGGTGATTAATGTATCAACATGATTAAAAAGAACACTAGAACACTTACAGCTATACAACAAAGTAAATTAAATATCTATTTATTTGGTAGACTATTCAGTAAGTGTTTGTTGCCACAAATCCAAGGCAGTGCACCTGCGCCACGTAACTAGAACATTTCATTCCAGCCCTTTGGGGTAGAAATATGAAGTATATGAAACAGTGTGAGCCTCTTAGAGTCTCCTGATTGACTTTGGTGTCGTGCTCAGAATACACTAGTACCCAAACATTAAAAATTGTATGGTATATAGAATTTTGGTTAATAGAATTATATTAACATGTCTAGTTCTATGGGAAACAGCTAATTCTGCAGAGAAAAGGAAGCACTCTAGATGATAGCATAGCCAACCTCACAACAGGCTCTCAATAGGACTCGTGAGAGAATTAAGTCCCAACAGACCAGTTATGTGCAGTACATTAACTTGTGTTCTATGCATCTAAAATGGCACCAGATATGTTCCCTGGGAGAATTAAGAAATAGTCACACTATTTTTCTATAGGGCTTACTTCTCTTGCAAAACTCAGTTGAAAAAAATTCACCGGTCAACATATGGCCACTCTAATGAGTCAGACTGTGCAAAACTCATCCCTACGCAAAGAACTAAAGTGTTGTTGAGCTGAAAATAATCACAGGAACAATGAAACTTGCTCTAGTATGCTTAGAAAACAGTTGAAGGAAGTGTTTTAAAATCATGTTGTATAATTTATAAGTCCATACTGGAAGAAAAATTGGTATTAGGTATAAACATTGCCAGTTCAACACTGTTCCTTCATTTCTACATCATCATTTATATATTACCAACCGGGTAAAAGAAAGATAATTGTTAAGGAATTTAAATGTCCAAGTGTGACCTGCAGAATTGTTTTGTTCAACCAACTGCATGAAATATGTATCTCTCCTCTTCCTTTCAACTTCTTCAGCACTATCTCTGTGCATGCTACTAGCCCCCAGTAGGTTTGGTTAGTAGGCTCAGCTTGGAAACCTTAGAATAATATGAATTGTAGGTTCTATGAAAATATTTAGTTTTGTTCCAATGGGGTGTCATACTAAACCCTTCTCTGTCAGTAGGAAGACATTGAGCAACTCTAACAATGGGTCAAGGAATTGTATGCATTAATCACACCAACCAACATATACTATTAACCAAAATACCCTAATACCATATTGTGATGGAGGAAAGTGATGTGCATTAGTCTCACATATCATATATATCTTGAGGATGATATCATCCTAAGAACCATCAGGCTGAGGTTGAGTCCAACTTCAGTTTATGGGTCTCTGTCTAGATTAAACTGAAATGGAAACATTTTATAAAAGCATCAACTGTGAGAAATTTGAAACCAGGATTTAATTGGACTAGCCCCCCCACCCCCGATGTCCAAAAATTATCTTTGCTGGTAGAAGCACCATGCACTGAACACATAGGAGTTGTTTGATGTACTAACTCCTCACTTGCCAATAGTATATCATAGCTTCTTAAATTTTATTATTAGAAATTAGAAACTGCCTATTTATGAGCATAACGCTAATGTATTGAAGTCAGAGTTTTGATGTGTATAAATAATATTTCTGATCATTAGTTAATTCACAAAACTGGCACATACACTGCATTATAAATATAAGTGATGGCCTGAGTGCTTTCTAACTCCTATATGTTAAGTTTACATAGATCTGGAGTCTCACGCATGGTTGATAGCTTTAGGTTTCTGAATTGTTTTGACATTGAAATTAATTGAAAACCAAACTCTTTGGAATTGGCACACCAAAGCTTGACCACACCTCCGTGTATTTAGATTTCTTTTATCATTGCAGTAAATATAGGGAAGTTGGGCAGCTGATAGTTAATATTCCAGGCAGAAAGAATGGTTAATGTAAGTTAATATGTGATTGTTAATAGAACATTTAAAAATGAAAGGAAATTAAAAGAAGCAAAAAGGATGACTAATGGTGAGATTTTCCCCTAACATCCTGAGGATATAATAAATTGTTTTCAAACTATTGATTTGATAATAAACCAAATTATTATTATCCTTCCATATATGCATTAAATAATGTGTTCACACACCACTTCCCTTTAGGAGTATCAAGTGAAATCTATTCAGATACCTAATAGGTCATTTCTTCAGATAGTACAAATTCGGCAGGTGCAAATTGTGTTTTGCACCCAGGAAGAGCTGCCAAGATGTAAGTATAATGAGAATACAAGATACAGGGGCGCCTGGGTGGCTCAGTCGTTAAGCGTCTGCCTTCGGCTCAGGTCATGGTCCCAGGGTCCTGGGATCGAGCCCCGCATCGGGCTCTCTGCTCAGCGGCAAGCCTGCTTCTCCCTCTCCCACTCCCCCTGCTTGTGTTCCCTCTCTCGCTGTGTCTCTCTCTGTCAAATAGATAAATAAAATCTAAAAAAAAAAAAAAAGAATACAAGATACAGTGACTTCTTAGTTTTCCAAAAGTTTGTAAAGCTTTCAGTCATACTTCATATCTCAAATCACTACAAGCAGCTACCACCAAAAAAAAGAAAAGTTAACCCGTATTCTCATCGTATCTCTAAAAATATTTTTTTTATTCGATAACTATATTTATTGTGGGCCATCTTTTATCAGTGTATGGTCTCTTTAAATTTATAATACTTTCTCTATAAATATAAGTTCAGACCCCAGCATCATTTTGGAAGGGACTTGAAATACTGCATAATGCTTACTTGAGGACACGTACTTTAAATGTAGGTATCAAACATTGAACCAAACTAGTTTCTTTTTTTTACTTTTATTTAGAAATAAAAGTAAAAGTAAGATCTATTTTATTTATTAAACTATTACTGTGAAACCATTTTTATTTTTTTACATTTATAAAACCAAGAGGTTTTGAGCTGAAACGTTTCCCTATCTCTGTCTCTCACCGAGTACACATCAAGTGCACGCACAACTCCCCTCACTCCACACACACATTCCCACGTAGCTTTATTAAAGTTATATCTTGAACACTCTATCCTCACCCCACACATCATCATTAACTTATTTAAGTAATGAGAGGTGGAATTTATTGAAGTAATCGGCATAACTCCAAATAACATTAAAGCATTAGTAGGTCTTGCCCTTCAAAGCACAATCTGGGGTCTAGCGGCATGAAGCACCTCCTGGGACACTGCTAGAAATGCAAAATCTCAGACCCACCCCCACCCAGACCTATAATTTAACAAACCCACCCTTTAACAAGCCCCCCTAGGTGATTTTGTAGGTGCATTAAAGTTTGAGAAACACGGCTCTAGACCAGTGGTTCTCAAAGTGTGATCTCCAGACCAACTACATCAGGATAACCAGGAAACCTCTTAAAAATTCAAATTTTCAGACCCTACCCCAGATCTACACATCAGACGCGCTGGGGTTGGGACCCAGCAATCGGTGTTTCACCAAGCCTTCCAGGTTGGGAACTGGTGGTGGCTGCGACCATTATCATTATGACATCCTCAGCAACAATGCTGCATCTAGATTTGTATGTGCAAAGCTGTCTAAACTTATCTGTGCCCCTGTCCCAGTCGCTCAGTACACTCCAGCCACAAAGCTCTTTCTCACCAGAGGGACTTGAGGTTTCTTGTTTCCTCTTCCTATCAGGCTCTTATTCTCCTCCTAGGCGGGCTAGCTCCTTCTTATTCTTTACAGCCCATCAAAAATGTCAGCTCCTTAGAGAAGCCCACTCTGATTCATCCTATCTAAATTTGTTCTCTCCTTTCTGTGTCTGAACCTTGTTTCCCCCATAGAGCACATCACAATTCACAGTTATGACATTTATTTGTTAGCTTCCTTGTTTACCATCTGTTTCTCCTACTAGACATTAAGTTCCATGAACTTCTGTCTTGACCACCATCTTCCTTAGCGCCTAAATATTTCTTCGGTATAATAGGCATTAATGAATATTTCCTGAGTAAATGACTAAATAGGAGATATAAGGAAAAAGGTACCGGACTCAGATACCATTATTAATGCTGGTGCCACACAGACTACTTCTTTCTGTGATCATAGTGGGGGGGGGGGGGGAGGAATTGGTCTTTGCCACACTGAATCAAGAAAATAAGTGAGCATAAGTTGCCTATGATGTTTCATAATTTTCAGCACTAGAAGTTCTCTAAATATCAAAGTATTTCTCCAAGGAGCCTAGAATTTTGTCATTTAAAAAATATGTTATATAAATAGAACAACTTTCACCTAAAAAGAAATGAGACCAAAACACAAAATAAAAATGTTTAATTCCCTTTTAAAAGTGTGTTGAATTCAATACAATTTGATAAAGGATTTTTCTAAGCCAAAGGAACCAGTGTTACATTTAGAAGGCAACTGACTGCAAAAAAATATATCATCTATGCTATAGTTTATTTTTAAAAAGAAATTCAAGATTTTATTCTATGTTTACTATGTTGCAAAAATGATGTCTTTTCTACAGCTCAGGACATCACAACAAAGTAATGGCACAATAAAAGAATTTTTGTTGGTTTTTTTTTCTTTGTATTATCTTCATATACCAGTAAAAAATAAACTCTTTAATAAATAAATATATATATAATAAATATTTGCAAATTGAAAATGTATAAATAGGTCCATCCTTAAAAAAAAAAAAAAGTGTTCCATCTTGGTGCGGCATGTTCTATAGCTCATGTTTCATCCAGCATTTTTACGTATCATTCTGTAACCTACAAAATCCTACAAGGTCCTCAGAATTTATGTAGCAATAATCTTGGCCAATGGTGTCAATTTATTTCTTCAACATGAAGTATCTATTTTTAATGTAACTTTTAAAAGTAAACATAATCCAGAGAGGTGAGGTACCAGCAGCAAACCAGGTGGGGTTCCCATTATCCACAGTTCAACAGATTTTCAGCTTCACTCTACCAGTAAGGACTGAACCAGTGTACCTAAGGGAACTTAATCCACTTAGAAAGAGAGGTCTTGCTCTACTTCAAGTCAAAATATGGGGTTTTTGTTTGTTCTCGATATTCTTTCCAAATTCAGCCACCCAGTAGAAAATTCCATAATATTCTGAGAAGACTCCTGGGTTATTATTTTACAATGAGAACTCTGACCAGAAAGAATGGTTGTAGTTTGGCTCTTCAATGAAGACACTATCACGCTTCAACTATACATCAGTATGTCCTTGTACAATTCAGGAACTCTCTCTGGATCCACTGGTCTAGGCAGGAAATGTGTAAATTTCTGATGTCTTTTGGACCTGGCACCATCTCTTGGAGTTCCATCTTTGTTAAGTGCCACAAAATACCTACGGCCAGTGTCTCCATGTTTATATATGTTGGATGAATAGGTATTATACCAGTTCTCTTCAAACTGCTCCCTAAAGATGCATTCAGAAGTCAATTTCTCCTGAAAGAGAGAAGATAACTATCATTTAAAAAAATACTTTTGCGAGAATTTCCTTAGAAAAGTCTCATCTCTGTATTTTTATTGCTTTGCTTATAACAACATCCTTGTCAAAGAAGGGAAAAGGATGAATTGTTTTTGCTTTATTTTGTTTTAGTTCTTATGTTATCTGGAATTCTTTCTTCCAGGCGACTAAACTTCCTAGTAATTTGGTTCGAAGAACTTTAAATTAAATGTCAATTCTCAATTTTATTGTCAAATACTTAATAAATATCCAGAACTCTCCCACGTTTCATTTTATCTCCCTCCTACCACCATCCCCACCCAAAAGGCCTGTATTTATCTTGTTCCATTGTTAGATGCCCAAGTTCTACAAAGCAAGTCTCTACTATCATTTTGAAACGTTTCAAGATTTTGCTAACATCCAAATTCCTAATTCAAAACCATCATTCCAAATCATATATCTTCCCTAAATGTATTTATTAATTGTTTGACAATACATTTCCCATCATTAACTTTCATCTAGAGGTTACCATTAGGTAAATGCAGTAAAGGCCTAATGATTTCTTGCCTTTTTAAGATGAACTGTATCTTATCCTAAGGGATAGACCACAGTTGCTTTTTGAATCATGGCTCTTTAATTATCCAGATATGGTCAACCAGATATGTGGTTGCCATTTTCTGTTGTTGTCTACAATATCCTAGGACTTCATTCACTCATTTCCTATATATGAAGGTCAGCAACATTTATACTTAGCTATGGAAGATGATCATGGGTAGAGAAAATTTACATTAAATAAATGTAAAGGTGAAAAGAATTTAACATGGCAAGAAGAAAATGTCATTTTTCTGTGTCTCTGGTAGGAATGATCAAAATATGGAGGGAAGTAGAAAGACCCAGGATAATGGGCAGGCAGACTAGCAAGCTGAAAGCAATAAATGTTTGGGGCTTAAAAACTGAAATTGAGGGCTCCTGGGTGGCTCAGTCGGTTAAGCCCCCAACTCTTGATTTCAGCTCAGGTCATGATCTCAGGGTCGTGAGATGTCAGGGTCACACTGGGCGTGGAATCTGCTTAAGATTCTTTCTTTCCCACTCCTTCTGGCCCTCCCCCATATGCCTCTTGCACGCGTGTGCTCTCTCTAAAAAAAAAAAACTGAAATTGAGTTACTATACAACTGCCCAAACATATAGAAATTAATCAGGATACAGATATTTAATTCCTACATATCTGTATTTCATATATTTCTTCTGACATGTATTATTGGTAGATTTTTTTTACTGGCAAAATAGTCATAATTTTAAGAATTACAATAATGTTTTTAAAATACATACTGAGCCATAGAGTTCTCCTTTGTCATTCATTCCAAGGTAAAGACCACTGTCCACACCTCTAATACTGACCAGTCCCACTGCCACACTGATGAATTCCAGGATACCTACATTTATAAACAAAATAATAACAAATAATGACATATTTATTAATGAACATGTGACCACTGAAAATATTCGAAATAATAGACCAATATTGCTAAATATAATAATGGCAGGTGCTGAAAAGTGCTTATTATCGTCTTATTGTCTTATTATGATGATCTTCCATTTTACAGATGAAAAAAAAACCTAAAAAGAAAAGTTGTCCATCATGGTGTAATGTTAAAGGTATAAAACCTTAAACCAGACTGACTTGCATAACTTACTGTAAAATTTACAGTAACTTAAAATTTCATAGTAACTTACTGGCCAGTCTGTCCACACAAGTCATTTATCTTCTTTGGAGTTCAGTTTCCTCATGTACAAAATGAACAAAATGCCTCTTTCCAGGAGAGTGATAAGGACTGACACATTTAGGCATTTAACAAATGGAAGCTATTATTATCATAAATTAGTACATGACAGGTGTTCTTAGTTCTCCGTAATTCCATTAGTTAATTCTATATGTTCTATTAATTGTTTTCTTTTGGTTTTGCTAACTATGAATCAAGTCCATCTTTTTCTCCCAGCAGCCAGTGTACCTTAAATGGGTACATTAGTGTTTTATAGTTTATAATTTTTTTTTATATTTTTTATCTGGTCCTCAAAAAACAATTCCCCAAGACAGGTATGGAAGTTATTATTATCCCAATTTTTACACATAAAGAAACTGAGGCTCAAAAAGATTTATTGACTTGCCTAAGAATATGATATTTGGAGTTAGTAGAACTGACACTTGAACTCACCTCTTCTGAGTCCTAATCCAATGTTTCTACTTCAGGACTATCCATTGATTTCAAAAATTTATAGATTACACAGTATGTGTAATAAGAACCTTGTCACATGGTTCTTGAAAGTAAATACGATAGCTCAAAGAGTAAAAGGACTTTATAATTCATTAAAGATGATAGCCAAATACCAAGATTTTAGCATGCGAGTAGATTCTACTATCAATAGCTTTCTAAAATTATTTTCGTTTATCAATAGATAAACTAGTATCAAACACCCTCCACTTAATACACTAATACACCATAGTAAAAGAAATAATGCTCCCCTTTGCATCACTTTTTTTCTCTGCACACACTAACCTTTGGAATAATTTGTCTCGTTCTTTAGAGTCTTTGCTGAAAAAATATATAGACATACTTTCTATGCTGGTAACTGCCTTTAACAGCTTTCTACCTTCACCCCTTTACTCCTCCTTAAGCTCTACAAACAGTATAAATGTGCACCATTTAGCCTGATTCTTGTTCTTAAGTCATATCTTGATTTATTGTACAAGTTCCAGTTTGGACATGTGATATTCCCAAGGCCAACGGAAAGTCCAAAATCTGGCTACCCCTTATACGGAGGGTTCTATTCTGTCCAGAGCCTAATTCATTCTTTGGCAGAAACAGATTCTTAAGCTCTAAACATAGATTCCCAAGAGCTCAAATTAGCTCTTTCAAACTATTAGTCGATCGTGTAGAACACTAGAGCTATCAAGGATCTTCTAGCAAGAATACATTACCAAATAGACTATACGTGGCTTGAAAGAGTCAGTGCCTTTAATTGAGACCCAAAGGCAGAGAGAAGAGAAGATACAGCAGGAAGACAGACTCCACAGGATAGCCATTGTAATGATGAACATAGAGGTAGGGAGTAAATGAAAATTAAACATATGGTCAAGCTCATTAGTGAGTGATTCCTGTTAGAAACAAAAATATAGACCGAAAACATGGTCAGTAGAAGAAGATATATTAATAGAATTTCATCCAGAATATCTCACAAATGTATAATTACTTGAAGTTGTATTAAATGTTAAATTTAAATGGAGAAGTGTACTATGGCTCACATGTAACTTAATTCTCTTTAAATATCTGATTTACATTAAGATGCTCTTGCCTTTCAAAAAACAGAAACTGATTAAATGATTAGGATATATAATAGAGCCAATTTTCAAGTACAATGAAATATAAGTTTCAAAAAAATGTTTCCTTTCCATATAAACTAATCATATAACAGGTCTTACAAAATATCCATTTTTTCTTGCAAAACTAAATGGTAAACGACCTATACTTTACTTCTCATTTTAAGATAATGCTGCTATCTTGTAAAAAATGTGTAGTTGTAGAAATCACATATATTTTTAGAACAATTGTATTCATGGTTTCAACTTTATTAAACAACATCTAAAACTTAATCCATAACTAGGCATTAATAATTTTGCAATGGCTCACAGAGATTGATGGGAAAAGGTTATGTGTTTTTTGTGTTCCTCTTAAAGATTTTAGCCACACTTTTAAATTCTGATCCTTCTTCTCCTCAAGGAAATAGTATACCACATAGTAATTTGTAATCACTTGATTCTTAAATGGGATTTGACAAGTCTTTCTTATTTATAATATGAGGTGGCAACTAAGCTAATTCCTTAACAAAGAGTAGACATGAAAAACTTTCCTTAAGAGGTAATCACAGATTTTAGATAGATTTTCTAATGCCCAGTGTCCCATAAAAAGACTTGGAGGTACTTTGTCTTTCTGGTATCATTTTCAAAGCCAGCCTTTTTAAGAATCATAATAAACAGGTGAGTCAACCCACAATGCAACCACATCAGACAAATCTATGGAGAATAGGGGAGAATAAAGGAAAAGCCTTTAAAGGAATATGTTTGATCTCAGGTTAAACATTTTTTTAAGTAATGATTCCATGTTTACATATTAGGTAAAATCTTCCTACTGTACCACTGTGCAGGAAAACCCTATTATAAATGTAGAGCGAAATCAGATAGGAAATTATTTTAACCTCACTGGGACCTTTTTGTTTAGCTTCTATTGATGTGGTTTTCAAATTTTACATACAGGATTTTGAATTTTTCATGTAATCATTCATGGGCAAATTAGTATAAACTATCAAACATGTAACTTACTTTAACATCACAAATAATCATTCTCAAGCATTTTCAAAATTCTCACTTTGATGACACATAAATGAGTTTAAAAGAAAAATAGCAAAATAATTTCATAATGAATAATTGAATTGCTAGGAAAAGAAGGCAAATACAGAGAGAAGCATATGATGTTATACATGTTGAACATAAACTTTCTTCCTAGTAATTATGATGTCTTAGCGATCCAAGACCACTAGGATGCACTGTAATGCATGGTAGAGGCTGTTCAAACCTCCTTTAGGCTCAGAACTAATGTGGTCCTTTTCCCTTTGTGTAACAGTAGATATTTTGTTTTGATATGTAGCCTCCCACCATAGAGTGACTTAAACCATTACAAAATCGGCTTAAGTCATATTTTTGCAATTACCAAATAATTATGCGAAATTTCAGCAAAAAAAAATGTTCTAGAAGATCGTAATTCTGATATACAACATTTGTTTCTTAAGGAAAACGTTTCTTAAGGAAAAAGGTTAATGAATGTTATCAAGTCTACAAATATTTATAATCTCTTCCCATAGATTTATATCTCTTCCTATAGTCTTATAAAGAGACATGATCTGAAAGAAGCAACTCGTGTCATGGGGGAAATACAGGTGAATCACAAGTGTCTTAAAGGTGTCCAAGGCTATAGGATGCATCACAAGGGTCGGGGGAGGGGAGGTAGGAAGGGAGTCTGAGTACTACTTCAGCTTAACTTCTACCTGCTCTCCTTATAGGACTTGCCACATTTGTGTTCATTTCTAAATCTTTCTAGTAGCTGAAGGATTTTTTTCTAGAATGAATGGAGTGCAATAATTCTTAAAAGCAAGAAAACTGAGCCACCTGGTGTCAGCAAAGTTCTTTAGAATCAGAATCTCAGCCTCCTCAATTTAGAAACCACTTTCTAAAAGTGACCCCAAGGTTGGCCACTAGGTCATGACACTCTTGACTCATAGTCAATGGGAATTTGGAAGAGATCAGCGGAAGCTGCAAACATATGGGTTTTAAAAAGTTAATTTTCTAAGCCTTTAAGTGCTACCAAATGTCCACCACATGCTCATTTCTACATCTAGAGTTACAAATGCCCCTCAAACCGAGATTTACACTTCTCCAAAGTTTTAATGAGGACTGCAAGTCAAAAAAGGAATGAGAGTATAAGAACAAGGGGACGAGGACAAGATAAGAGAAGGCCTTTCAGAAACGAGATTCAAAGAATCCCTCAGTGCTAAGGAACAGAAAGGAAGACAGATGTTGGGCCCTTTCAGGTTGCTGCCAACGAATAAATGGTATCTTTTTAAAAATACAATAAATCTCTCCAGTGATGTCCCAATTTTGATGATCAAAAATCCTTTGAGAATGCTACCAGGTTAACTCTAATATAATGAAAACTCCCACAATGGGGGGAAAGATCCTGAGATGTTGGAACCTGAAAGCATCTTTAAATCATCACCTAATTTAACCCCATCGTTGTACAGAAAGGAAGAATTAAGGCTCAGACTGCTGAAGGCACCTGGTGGTTACACAGCGAGTTAGGGAGTAATTAACAGTAGAGACCGTATGATTTCCCAATCTAGTGTCACAAGGATCATTCGCTTGTTTCTTTCTTTTAACTCCTTCTGCTCCCAGGCATTGCTGGAGGTATTCTGAAACACGTCTCTGTGTTCCCACCCATATCCTATTTCGCTTCCCCATTTCCTCTTACAGACGGTCAATACTAAGATCTCTGCTTTCGCGTTTCACAATTTCTAAAGAGGAGCTTGGCTGAACGACTGGGCATGCTCAGTAGCCGGGTAGCCTTCCTCCCCCTTCCCTCCCTCCTTTTCTCGCCCAAATAGAACTTAAAGAGCTCAAAGAATTGCAGCCAGGTGAGCCTTCCAGTAGCGACGATGCTCTCTGAAAGTTAATCTGTTACCTCTTCAGGGGTGAACATTTACGTAAATGCCCCCATCCTATACGAGAGTGACCCTCTGAACAGGCCATGAATACATGATGAACTGCATAGCTGTGGGCCATGTTTAAAGAAGAGGAAGGCTTCCGAAATTAATTTTTGTTAAGTAAACGGTACTGGAGGAAACGTGAGAGGAAGTAGGAGAAAATAATACAGGGATTTAAAAAACAAAACGAAAACTGCCTGCGAGGTAAGAAGTGCAAGAAAGATGTGATTCCGAGTCCAGGTCTTGTCCCAGGCAGCAGAAAAGGGCAGGGCCGCAAGGTGCGTGCGGAGCACCCACCCTTTCTCCTCCCGCCCCCAGCGTCTGGAGCTGCAGGCCAGCTAGAGACTGCCTCGGGAAGCCAGCAGAAGTCCTCCCAGTCCCTGCGCTGGCCCGCCCTTCAGTCCCAGCCCGCACCTCGAACCGGATGGGTTCCGGGAGCTCCCTCAGCACGGGGTGGAGAAGAGGAGTCGGGGGTCTGGGGTGCTGGGGTGCCGGTACGTACCGAAGAGGCTGTGGTCCTGCCGGGTGCCCTGCACGCTGCCGTCGGGCAAGATCTGCAGGTGGAAGCCCGTGCGGCAGTAGAGCTGCCGGCGGCGCAGGATGCCGTGCAGGTGCGCCAGCTCCGCAGCCCCGGGCCCGCCGCGGGCACCGCGCTCCACCGCGCCCCGGCGCTCGCCCAGCAGAGGCGGCCGCTCCCCGGCAGGAGGCAGAAGGAAGTGCGAGCCCACCTGCTGGCCCAAGCCCTCCAGGCCGCCGAGGAAGCCCCCGACTTCGGCTAAGGGAGCCATGGAGGGGCCAGAGGGAGAGGCGGAGGATCCGGGAAACAAAAGACCCCAGGCAAAAGTGTAGCGGGGATGGGGAAGTGAATGGAGAAAAAATATAGCAAAACAGGCGCAAAAAGACCCGGTTACTCCTGTGAGGTCGCTGAATGGACTTTGCACTGAGATAGCAGGGGAGTTTTCACTGTCTTGGAGCGATCTTCTCTCCTTGGGTAGGTGGGAGCCGGCTGCTGGCTTTGCAGGAACATCTATACGCTGCCGCTGCCAATACCAGGCTGGGCTGGGACTGGGGCTGGGGGCTGAGGCTCCAACTCCGCAAACTGATCAGATCAGAGTCCTGTGTACATACACAGCGAGTATATATGCGGGTCCTCTTGACATATGCTAATCAAGTCCTTTCATGCGCACTGGGGAGGTTCTGTTTGAAATCTTAAACCGGCCTCTTCTCAACACGTTTTTGCTCTTCGGAAGTGACCAAAAGGGGCCCTTGACGGTTCTCTATCCATGCTGTCGCAAAAATCATTCCCACACTTGGCCAAAGCTAGCCAGCAACTTCGGGGAGGCGCAGCTAAGGCCCCTCTTTGGGGGTTGTCTTTAGGACAACCGTGATGCTGTTCAGCTACTGCTGCGCAGCCACCTTTGATGTGAGCTCCTTTGCAGTGACAGATCGCTGCTAAAAAGGAGCCCAGCTTGGCAGGTATATAGAAGAAGGGGAAGGGGGGGGGGGGGTGGGGGCGGGGAGGGGGGGGGGGGGGGGGGAGGAGGGGACGGGTAGGAGGAGGGAAAAGGGAGAAGGGGAGAATTGGACTCCTTGGGAGCTGCTGGGAGCCTGCAGTGGACAGGTGCAAAGAAAGGTAAGAGAGAGAGAGAGGGAAAAAGGGCGTTACCTGAGGCTTAGACCTGCCCAGACACACATGAAAGGAAAATCAAAGCTTTGACAGTTTAACTCACTAATTTTAAAACACTAATAAAATGTACAAGCATTACTCTTTTTCTTTTATCATTTAGATGGGGGATTTTCTTTACATAATCCAGGTTAGGTTAGGAACACATACAACCCCCCCCCCCAGGTTCTCTTTAATGTTTATCTTTACTCAGATAGCACATGATATAACCAAGATTGCCTTATATCTACATGGAAGTTTTAAATTGTGTGCTAAGGTCATGGACTTTTCATCAACATAATATAATAACATAATATAATCACGAATCTCAGGATTAAGGGTAAACCCAAATAGGTTGAAAAGAGATGGTTTACATTCTTATACTTGCCACAAATAGAAAATGAATATCTGTAATAGTGTCATAAATGATGAGTGGCCTCTGGCGCCCTTATCCAATCTAAGAGCATTTCCCTGTTCTTTTTAGGTTAGGCATTTTCTTTAAGGTTAGTTGTTTTTTTGTTTTGTTTTGTTTTGTTTTGGGTTCACATTTCAATTATTTAAAAAAATGAGTAAATGGCATTAATTCTTGGTGTGTTTTTGAGACAGGAAAATTTCCTGGTAAAAATGTAAGTGTGCCTGTGCATATTTGTAAAATAAAAAGTCACTAAAGAGAAGGAGGTGGATACTTGTCCATATAAACCTTAAAACTTTGGTTTTGTACCACTAGTCAATTCAAAATCTTCCCGTTAAAATTTTTCAGTGGCAGAAGAGTTGAGAAGCTTTTGGCAGATTTATGCTCCCCCTGAGCAAAAAGTTTTAGGGAATCCCTAAAGTTTAGCTTTTCAGTCTGGTAGTTTAGTTTTGCAATCTTGTTTCATGGTCTGTCCAGCAAAAGCCTGAACCTGGGAGCACAAATGGATGTGATTGCTTTATTTTATTTGCTCTGAAGGGTTTTTGTTTTGTTTTGTTTTGTTTTTGCTAATTAATTGGCAGGTGCTTTAAAGTAGGTAAAGTTACATCTTTTCATCACTACAGCCCTAGTAGTTACCCTTGTGCAACCAAGTTATAAAAGAGTCCTTAAGGTGAGTGATTTACTGTCGATAGATATGAAATAAAACAAAAACACTAGCTAAAAACAATAAACAGATAAATCACTTTAGAAAAATATATTCTAAGTCTGTTTTAAAGGTCGTACCAGGTAAATGTCATATCATTTCACCTTTCAGATAACAGCGGTCTGTCTTATGGTAGGACCCCCAAATCCACCATAAGCAAGATTTCAAAGCACATCTGTGTAAACATTATCACATCAGTGTAAAACATCAACCAATGAGCTTTTACTTTGAACCAAATCTTCTTAATTGCAGTGTTAAATCAAAGAAAGTTAGATCAAAGTTGTGTGAATCTCATAGCGGGATGACTAAAGTATCCAGCGCATGCATTGATTACTTCTACAGAAGAGATACTTAAAGGTTTTAAAACTAAGATCAGGTACCTTTTAATGAGGTTTGTTTCAAGGTCTAAGTTCTGTACAACATATAATACTGTTAATTATTCCACAGTGGATATCTAGCATCGTCACCTGCTCCTTGAGTTCTTGGTTCAGTCTATGAAATATTTCCCCACATGAACACTTTAAGTCCTGCTGTATGATCTATAGCTCTCAGACTGTTTAAGTCTCTTGTATTACTTATAGATAGAAATATCAGGAAATTTTACACATGGCCACCAAAGCCCAAATACTCTAATAATAGAACTACCTTCTCTTTCTATAGCTTTCGCATTTTCAAGTGCATTACCTTATTTGATCACCACATGACCCTATGAGATAAGCACATCCCACTTTATAAAGAAAAAATAAATTGTCCTGGATTCTAGTTCAGGGTTTGGTCCAGAGTCATAAATCCCAGGGCAATTTCCTTAAACTCTCTAAATGCCTCTGTTTCAACTTTTGTAAAAGAAGTACAATATAGCTCCTTGCCTCATTCACTATGCCTGGGGTTGCTATGGGACTTAAATGTGAAAATACACAGGAAAGTGGTTTTAAAACTATAAAGTTTTCTGTGCATATAAGATGCTAGACTTTTCAATTGTTGGGAAAATTTTTGCTTCATAATTTAGCAAGTATAATTTGTTTAAAATACAAAATAAATCTTTTTTTCCCCAAACCAAACCTTTAATGTGTAAGTTTTGAATGGTGCTTAATGCCATTTTATAAAGGGCCAGAATAGAAACAAAAAGATAAGGATTTCTTTTGTTTGCACTAGTCACGTGACAGGAAAAGATAACACTAAAGATTTTTTTTGCACATGCTATGATGATATCATGGGAAGTTAAATAATTTTGAAGAGTGTTTTACAAGAGTGCATTATTCAACTTTTAAGTATACACTGCAATCTAATCAACTTCGCCTATACTTCCTAGAGACCACACTTGCCTTGCTGTTATACAAATATGTGGTACAATTTCTACTTCCACAAAATGTAGTTACAGTTTTCCAGACCATATAATTCCTAGATGGCTTTTCAGCAAGCATATTGTCATGAGTTTTTCTTTTTAACACATGAAAAAGAGGCCAATGCTTTTCGATACTTCTACATGTGTTTAGCTTGAGAAAAAGAAAAAGAGCTGATTTAAAAGTCACGACTTAATAAAATATAAGTACCCTCAATAAATATATAAATATTTAAGTATAAATATTTATATATTTAATATATATTAAATGAAATACAAGTACATTTATATACCTCCATAAAATATAAGTACATTTGCCTAACATTATTTATTATTTGTCATTACAAAATATTGGCAAAAACGTAAATTTCCATACATAGGGAACTAAATGAATAAATAATGGTACATTCATACAGTGGAGCATCGTCCAGCTGGGGGAGAAAAAGAATGATAAAGATCTTTATGCACTAACATGAAGTATTTCCAGAAGATATTATTGATGAAAGAGCAAAGCTTTAGCACACTTTACATATAGTGTGCTACCCTTTCTGTAAGAAAGAAGAAAAAAACAAACTTCTACATGTATATGCCTTTTTTTTTTTTTTCAAAAATAAACATAGGATAGATAAACCAGAAACTAATGAAATTTGTTCCTGGTTAATTAATTATCTGGGATAGATGTGAATGGAGTAGAAGAAATAAGGGAGTGACAATTTTTTGAAAACAACTTTTCATAGAGTTTTGGCTTTTGGAGCAATATCAATGTTTTCCATCTTTTTTAGGTGAAAGAAAATAGAAAAGAATGGGGGGCGGGGCAGGGAATAAAACCAGCAACAAAAGACCTAAGTGAATTCAAGTGAATTACATAACCACACAGAAGGGAGTAATAATAATTAAAAAAAAAAAATACTTAGTAATTTTCAAATACAATTCTTTGACTATATAACCAAGGTCTAAAGACCAAAAGAAAAATCCATGAACAAATATTAAATTTCAGTTACTAAGATTGTTTTTCTCGGTAGTGGAGGTTAGATGGATGTATTGTAAGATTGAACAAATGAGTAAATATATTGATGATAATGAGAGCTGGGTGTTTCGCTGTTAGAGAATGGAGATACACATATGAAGATAGACAAGACTAGAATGAATCCTGAAGTGTTGACTTGGAATTACAGTTACCGGTATTAGCATATGGTGCAAGTGTGCATACGTGCAGATGCTTGTTCTCCACTCTGGTCACTAACGCGGCCTAGATGCAAAGATATACTAGAAGCAAATGAGCACACTTACTGTCTAGATCTTAGTTTCTTGATTTAATCTCCCACTAAAATGACCCATGGAAAATGTCTGATTCCAGGACTGGGGTATCTTTCTTTCTTTTTTAGACTATTTTTTTAGAGCAGTTTGAGGTTCACAGCAAATAAGAGCAAGGCACAAAGATTTCACATCCTCCACCAGAGTGGTACGTTTATTATAATTGATGAACCTACAGTGACACATCATTGTCACCTAATGTTCATAGTTTGCAGGGTTCACATTTGGTGTGTTGGACATTCTATGGGCTTAGGCAAATGTATATAATGACATGTATCCATCATTATAGTATCATATGGAGTAGTTCTAGGGCCCAAAAAATCTTCTGGTGTCCACTTACTCATCCTTACCCCATCCCAACTCCTGGGATCTTTTTACTGTCTTTACCACTGATCTTTTTCTGTCTCCATAATTTTGCCTTTTCCAGAATGTCATGTAATTTGGATCATATAGTATGTAGCCTTTTCAGATTGCCTTCCTTCACCTAGTAATATTCATTTAAGATTCCTCCATGTCTTTTTTATGACTTTATAGCTCATTACCCTTTAACACTGAATAATATTTCATTGTCTGGATATACCACAGTTTATTTATCCATTCACCTACTGAAGGATATCTTAGCTGCTTCCAAGTTTTGGCAATTATGAATAAAGCTTCTATATACATCTGTAGGCATGTTTTTGTATGAACATGAGTTTTCAACTCCTTTGGGTAAATGTCAAGAAGTGTGGCTCCTGGATTGTATGCTAGACTATGTTTAGTTTTGCAAGAAAATGCCAAATTGGGGATGCCTGGGTGGCTCAGTGGTTAAGCGTCTGCCTTCAGCTCAGGTCATGATCCCAGGGTCCTGGGATCAAGCCCCACATCAGGCTCCCTGCTCAGCGGGAAGCCTGCTTCTCCCTCTCCCACTCCCCCTGCTTGTGTTCCCTCTCTTGTTATCTCTGTCTCTGTCAAATAAATAAATAAAATCTTTAAAAATAAATAAATAAAAATAGAAATAGAAATAACAGTATCTAATACTAAAGATTGTGTTGTTACTAAATATGACGACATATATAAAGTGCATAGTAGAAGACCAGCTTCACAATGGGTGCTCAATAAATAGTCCCTGACGGCATTATTATTTAAAAAATCCATAGTGGGGTGTCTGGGTGGCTCAGTCGGTTAAACGTCTGCCTTCAGCTCAGGTCATGATCCCAGGATCCTGGTATCGAGTCCCATGTCGGGCTCCTTGCTCAGCAGGGAGCCTGCTTCTCCCTCTGCTGCCGCTCCAGCTTGTGCTCTCTCTCTCTGACAAATAAATAAATAAGATCTTTAAAAAAATAAAAAGAAAACGCCAAATTGCCTTCCAAAGTAGCTGTACAATTTTGTATTCCCACTAGCACTGAATGAGGGCTCCTATTTCTACACATTCTCACCAGCATTAAGTGTTGTCAGAGTTTTGAATTTTGGCTATTCTAATAGGTATGTAATAATACCTAGTTGTTTTAATTTGTGATTCCCTAATGGCATACGATGTGGAGCATCTTCTTATATGCTTATTTGCCATCTGTGAGGTACCTATAAAAGACTTTGGAACATTTTTTAATCTGGTTTTTGTTTTCTTCTTGTTGAATTTTAAGAGTTCTTTATGTATTTTGGATAATAGTCCTTTATCAGATGTGTCTTCTGCAAAATTTTCTCCCAGTCTGTGGCTAGTCTTCTCATTCTCTCAACATTATCCCTCACAGAGCAGAAGATTTTAAATTTAATGAATTTCCACTTATCAAGTATATCTGTCATGAATTGCACGCTTGGTGATGTATCCGGAGAGTCATCATCATACCCAAGGTGCTCTAGGTTTCCTCCTATGTTATATTCTAAGAGTTTTATAGTTTTTATCTCACACTTAGGTCTATTACCTATTTCAAATTAGTTTTTGTGAAGATTTTAAGATCTGTGTCTAGATTTATTATATATATCCATATGGAGATATATATATATATAGAGAGAGAGATTTAGATATATAGATATAGATATATGCATGTGGATATCCTGTTGCTCCAGCACCATTTATTTTTTGATTTTTATTTTTTTTAAAGATTTTATTTATTTATTAGGGAGAGAGAGAGAAAGTACAAGCAGGGGGAGTGGCAGGCAGGGGGAGTGGCAGGCAGAGGGAGAAGCAGGCTCTTCGCTGAGCAGGGAGTCCGATGTGGGACTCGATCCTAGGACCCTGGGATCATGACCTGAGCCAAAAGCAGATGCTTAACCTACTGAGCCACCCAAGCGTCCCAGCTCCAGCACCATTTATTGAAAAGACTGCCTTTATTCCATTGTAGTGCCTTTGCTCTTTTTTCAAAGATCAGCTGACTGTATTTATGTGAGTCTATTTCTGGGCTCTCTATTCTGTTCCATTGACCTATTTGTTTATTCTTTCATCAATACCACACTGTCATGACTACTGTAGCTTTATAGTAGGTCTTGACTTCAAGTATTGTCAGTCTTCCAACTTTGTTTTTCTCCTTCAGTATTGTGTTAGCTATTCTGGATCTTTTTCTTCTACATATAGACTTTAGAATCAATTTGTCAATACCCATCCAATAACTTGCTGAGATTTCGATTGACATTGCATTGAATCTATAGATCAAGTCGAGAAGAACTGACATCTTGACCACATTAAGTCTCATATTCATGAACATGGGTGATCTCTCCATTTATTTTGTTCTTTTTTGACTTCTTTCATGAGAGTGTTGTAGTTTTCTGCATTTAGATCTTGTACATATTTTGTTATATTTATACCTTTTCATTTTTATGAGCTAATATAAATGCCACTGTGTTTTTTGTTTGAAATTCAACTTGTTCATTGCTGACATATATAGCAAAGCAATTGACTTTTGTGGTTAACCTTTTATCTTACAACTTCATTATAATTGTTTATTAGTTCCAGGACTTTTTGTTGTTGTAATTGATTCTTTTGGATTTTCTATATAGATGATCATGTCACCTGCTCAGCAGAGAGGCTGCTTCTCCCTCAGCATCTCCCCTTGCTTGTGCTTGCTTGCTCTCTCTCTCTCTCTCTGTTAAATAAATAAATAAAATCTTAAAAAAAAATAATGGGACAAACCAATGCCATGTGCCTCTTAATACCTTAGGAAGAAGACAATGTCACTCATTTGGTATTCCTGTCAAAAATGCACAATTTAATCATGAGGAAACATCAGATAAGCCCCAAGTGAAGGACATTCTGTAAAGCAATTGGCCTACATGCTTCCAAAATGTCAAAATCAAGAAACACAAAGAAAGGTAGGTTGAGGAAGTCCTCCAGACTAAAGGAAACTAAGGAGACATGAAAACTAAATGTGTTGTATGATCCTGGCATGGAGTGTGAACCAGACAAAAATACAACCATAATTGACATTATTGAAAGAACTGGCAAAATTTTAATATGGATTACGAATTAAATAATAGCATCGTATCAACATTAAATTTCCTGATTTTGACAGTTGCATTGCAGTTATATAAGGAAAAGTCTTAGGAAATCCAAAATAAAACTTTATGGATAAAGGGGCATGATGTCTGCAAAACTGTTCTCAAATGGTTCAGAAAAAAAATGTTTATGCATCTAGAGACAGAAATAGATGACAAAGCAGATGGAGTGAAGTGTCAACAAAGAATGTGAATAAAGGGTATATGGAGTTCTCTGTACTATTCCTGTAGCTTTTCTATAAGAATGAAATTTTATAAAAATTTAAGTTTTTAATGTGAATTTTGGAAGGTCACAGCTCAGATATTAGAAGCGCTTTAATTGTAGGAGAGAAAAAACTAAATTCAACAGCCATTATGTAAGATAATTGACATTAAATCAGAATTTCTGACCTATTTGCATGGAAGAGTCTCAGTCTACACAAAATCCCAAACCTCCACCAGAAGAGGTTGGATATTTTTTTGTGAATAGTATTGACCACACGTGGAAAAAGGAAAGTTAATTGACCACGAAATCACATAATTTAGGGGACCAAATTTAAGCAGAATAAAATTTTTTTTAATTTTTTATTGTTATGTTAATCACCATACATTACATCTTTAGTTTTTGATGTAGTGTTCCATGATTCATTGTTTGTGTATAACACCCAGTGCTCCATGCAGAACGTGCCCTCTTTAATACCCATCACCGGGCTCACCCATCCCCCCACCCCCCTCTCCTTTAGAACCCTCAGTTTTTTTTCAGAGTCCATCGTCTCTCATGGTTCATCTCCCCCTCCGATTTCCCCCCTTCATTTAAGCAGAATAAAATTTTGACATAAACTGAACAACTTTGTCATGGCCCACTTATTTCAGGAATGTCAACTCCAGCCCCCCTCCCTCAACCCATCATAAAGAGCAACATGAGTAGTAAACAACACATAGTTTGATTTTTACCATGTATTTTTTTCTTTCCTTACTCACTTTTTAGATATAAGCAAGATGTTGCTACTCAGTAGTTATAAGACCTTGAGAAAATTATATTACTGGAGCCCTAGAGCTCAATTTTTTCCTCTATAAAATTGGGATAATAACATGTGTCCTATCCAACATGCAGGCAGAAGTGTTGTAGGAAGCCTACAGACAAACGTGTATGAAAATCCATTAGTGCTACAACATCTAAGTGATTTTTTTTTTAAGATTTATTTATTTATTTCAGAGAGAGAGTGTGTGCACGAGGCGGGGCGGCGGGGGGCAGGGGGGACGGATAGAAGGAAAGGGGATGCAGACTCCCTGCTGAGCTCGGAGTCTGATGCTAGGCTCATCTCCTGACCAGGAGATCATGACCTGAGCCAAAACCAAGAGTCAGACGCTTAACTGACGGAGCCACCCAGGCACTCCTAAGTGATTATTTTAATGACAATAATTATTATCAATTTTTCCTGGGTTTTAGGCCGCTTAAAATTCCATATTTTGCTCTAGGTTGCAAGAAGATAAAGATGGTTTATCAAAACTATCATCAAAACTAATAGTGGTCTTTATTTGGAGCATAGAAAAAAATGATCTTTTGGTTCTTATAATGAAAGATTAAACTAATTGCATTTCAAGGTGGATCTACAAAAAGTATACTTCTAAAATAAAGTTTTGGAAGTAGCCTATTTCACAACATCTGGCTAAATACACATCATTCATTCCTATTTCATATGATCTTCTGTCATTGTTTGAATATGTCATAAAATTGTGGTGTGAAAGTATTTTATCTTTTTCGTGTCATGGAAGGAACTTGCCAACTCACCTCAACCAAACACCTTCATTTTGCAGATGAGGGAAGATGGCTTTCAGAAAAATGCCACCTAGTTAGTGGAAAAACCATCATTAAAATTGAAATAGTTCACATCTATTTCCAAAGCAGTTCCCACCCCACCTGCTGCAAATACCAAAGTACTGATAAAAGCTGATTCTCTAGAGCAACTGAAGTATACCTTATAAAAAAAATGTGGTACAAATTGACATCATTGCCCATACACATTACTTCATTTGTTCGCTCCCAGAATCAGCGATTGAAGAGTGAATTAAGATAAATGATTATGGCTGCTAACTTTTCTCACTGCTTATTACCTCCTTACTATGAATGTATTCATAGATTCCACTAAGACTCTTTCTTTTTCATTTCTCCATTTTCAAAGTACAGAAACAGTATTTTAAATTAAATATGCCTCATCTGACTGAAACAAAGCCACATAAGCACTAAAAGAGTATTTTTATTTTAATAAATAAAAATCAAATCATCAATATTCAAATAAATTGCATTTTTTGAGGGCATAAAATTGCCATCAAAATTCTGATTTAAAAAAAAATGACACTCTTCCAAATAAAGAATCTATTCATAAAATTCAGGAAGTCAGTAGATTTAAATAATTAATGAGTTTGTTCATTGTCTCTCCTGAGAATGAGTTAAAAATAAAACACACCATCACAAGAATGGAGATACAAGAGTTTAATTTATTGTGACACCAATAATATGGATGAATTACATTCTTTTTAAAAAACAGAAAATGGAAAAGTGATTAATTAAACCACCTTGAAATTTCATATCTTCCCCCAAAGTAATATGATAAGAGTAACTGAAGCCTTATTTACCCATTTTTTTCTCCCCTAATTAGAGGCCTCCGATAACCAGTCCTGTTTTTGCAGAACTGGAGCATAGCCCTAGGCAAAAACTGCTCAGGAGGACACTAGCTAAGTTAGTGCTGGTGTGGGGAGGAGAACTGGGAGAAGGGGAACGGAAAGAGGATTCAAAGGCACTTCTTACATTTTGGCACACAATTTAGGAAGACGGAAATAGCGTTCCCGAAGGGTCACTCTGGAGTGAGCACCATTAGCTCGTGTGAGGCTAGGAATGCAAATGGTACCAACTCTGCAGGTGACATGGTGCCAGCCACCTCCATCCTGGCCTGAAGGCGGGTTAAGAAGAGAAGGCAAACATCCCTTACGTTACTGAATGGTAAGAATACAGTTCCTGGTAGTACAGTTTTTGAAACACATCACATTTACAAGTAGTCTGGTTTGAATGTCAATCCAAAAGGAAACACGTTCTTTGTCTGTTTTCTTCATTTACGAATATCAAGCACCTACAACAGTGCTTGGCATTTTTTTATGCTTGATAAATCTTTATTGGCTGATGGATATACAGTTTCGGATTTTTCCAGAAACATGAAGGACTTGCTTAGATTTTTTAATTTATTTTTCTATTTCCCCTGAGAAAGCTTCCAAGTCATAGAATGTATATGCAATGCTGTAAAATTTAATTTGACTGTTGGAAAACTCGGGCACACCAGGAGAAATATTCTTCATCCTAAAAAATAATAACCTCCGCTCATAAGCCCATGCACTGAGAGAAAGGACAGTCTTGGCCACAGTGGCCGAGTGGTAGAGCTGGTCTCCCATGGGGTCAGCCACTAGAGGACGGTGTGGGTACACATGCTGCCATGCCCTTGAGAAGGCCAAGAGGGACCTTGATAGACAGAAATAAATGGTGCCCAGTTTCACTTCAGCTCCTAACCATACTATTGGTAAATTCCTCAGCCAAGTCTCCCTTCCAAAAATGGAAACAGAAAACGGCACAATTATAATGAGCATGTCAGTGGCAAAGATAAAAATCACAGGAAAACTGTGAAGATGTCAATAATCTCCACAGGAATAAAATGCAGCTCAGCAAATACTATACAGCTGTCAGGATCCCGTGAAAGTGTTGACACTGAAAATATTTGACTCCAGCTGTTCTTGCAAACAAGGCTCTAACGAGTCCTGTTAAGAAAATGCCAAAGAAAGGAGGGGTAGCAGACAGAAGCTAGATCAGGAAATATCTCCTGGTAAGGCATGATCCATTCAGCTTCCTCCTGGCTAAAACACAGACCTTAGACTAAATTATCTCGTGGTCCCATTCAATCTAACATTTTATGATTGCTATCCAAATTTCAAGGTAAAATTTAATCGGAAAATAAAATTCAGTAGCTTTGCTCTATAGACTAATTATAGACAAATCTTTAGAGATAACCTCTCTCTTAAAATCGTCTATATTCTCCTTTTCTTAAAATCAGAGCTTTAAAGGAAGGTTCTAATTATGAAACTCAAATACTGATATTTTATCAAAATAAATATGTAGATAATGATATTTATATACATGAGATTCCAACTTCTGAAACATAATATTTCTGTAGATGTATCTGCAAGTTCCCATTATTATGTAAATGCTATATAATTTATAATTTTTGACTCTAACATAATCCATGTATAGTATGTAAGCTGTCTTTCAAAGTATGATTTTTTTTACTAATATCACATTTAAAATTCAACTAAATTTCAGTACAAAGTTCCGTAGCAGTCAGCTACCTCCATTAAGACCTCACTCCCAAAGCTTTAGTTCCACATTTTTAAGTGCCTAGTGACCTCTTCTAGCTGGATGTCATAGGAGTCCTTCATAATTATCAGAGAAAGTTGGAAGAAAATTTAATTTTAATCTATAGACTTGGAAAGAAGAACAAAGGAGCATTCACATGATGTTCTGAAATTCATTTCTCATTTGGTTCCATTTTTAAAAGACTTAATGATGAATTACTCTTTTTACCCCAACTTTTAGCTTGTCCTTCTTCTTAATTTGGTTCATTTTCAGTTTGAAACAGCACCTGGTTTGGATAATGATCTTGAGTTTCACATATTGTTTTCATCATTGTTTGATGTTTCTCTTTATTTAAAATTCACTTTAGGGACAAACTCTTTACAGGCACATAGATGTTTATTAAGTCAGGGTAATTATTATATTTAACCATAGCCAAGAGTTCAATGATTAATTCTAGATATCAGAGAACACAGGCCTCCATTACATAGATTTTGATCAAAGCATGTGCCCTGAAACAAATACCACACACAATAAAATTCTAATCAAACATGGTTTCCTTGTATAATACTAGAAAGATGGAGGAACAGGCCTACTTAATCTGGAATAATTTGTTTAAGGAGCCCCATGCACCTGCATGATGATGTTAGAGTAGCTCATTTAGTGGTTTTCTATAAAGTCTTATCATCAAGTGAATGGTTCACTTCATTTCCCTTGATGTGGAGGTCTGAGGTTTACAGGTTCCTGAACATAGGATTTGCAACAATCCTGAAAAAACTGCAATCCTTTCCAAAGTGCAAGAGTTTTGATATGCTTCAATTGCCAAGGAATTTATGAACACCCATATTTTCAGACTTTTTGTTTTCAGATCAATCTCCAGTGGTTGAGGCAAACTGATTTATTTTAACAGAAAAAGATATGCACAGTGACCTAAATCACTTGTTGATTACTTTGGCTTAAGAATGACTACCTTCCTATGGACAAAATAGAAATTTTAAGTGTAATAAATTTAAATATTGTTTAGATATATTATATTCCTGTAAATTTGAAATAATATATTTTAATCAAAGCTAAGGATTAACATTAGCATAAAGCAAGACCTAATGACCTGGTAAGATCAGAGCTGATTCCTATTGGGTATTGGCTTTTAAACGCACAGCTTTCTACCCTGGGAGCCAAGACTCAGCTCAAGAGTAGTCTCTACCCTGCCCCCCCCAAAAAAAAGAGTAGTTTCCACCTGAATAATCTGATGGTTGCCAGAGGGGCGGGGAGGTGGGAGAGACAGGTTTCCAGTTATGGAATAAATAAGTCATGGGGATGAGAGGTACAGCATAGGGAATACAATCAATGGTATTGTAATAGTGTTGTATATAACAGATGGTAGCTACACTTGTGATCAGCACAGCATAATGTACGGAGGTGTCCAATCACTTTGTTGTATGCTGAAACTAATGTAACATTGTGTGTCAACTACGCTTCAATTAAAAAAAATGAAAAGGAAAACATTAAAAAAAAAAAAAAACCAATAGTCTCCACCTGGTTCTGGGTAGTCCATTGTTCCCATCCATACCTGAGAGGATTCTTTAACTTCAAGTCTTTGGAACAGCAAATATAATTAATTGGAAAGAGTAAAAATAATTCCATAGTAACATCTTTATATAGGTTGATTGAAACCAATTAACAACCCCAAGAAGGGAAGGAAGGTTGTTAACCCCTATTGACTAAAAGATGGGTAAATTAATTCGCTGTTTGTGGCTAAAGGTAAATTTTTAATTCTGGTCTTTTTTTTTGGCTTAGTCTTATGTCCTACTCATACTGTTTCCTCCTTGTGTCAAACACTGATCTTCAAGAATGCCCAAACTCTCTAATGGATATGGTAATCGTTAAGTACCTGCTAGTAGTGTCCTGGAGATATCTTGCACAGCTCAATGGAACTAACAATTAAATTTTCAGGAATTTAGTGAGCCAGACATTATTAGATTAGCGACATTATTAAAAATTAAAATATATGAACTTACAATTGGATACATTATATTAAAGTCAAAGGTAATGAGTACTAAGAACTTATCACTTCCCAATTATTTTCCTACACCTATTATATCTTTCTATGTGTTTAATGGATATTCTATATGATGATGTGCTACTGCGTCTTTGTCATGTAGGTAGCTTGGCATCGGCGATGGTCAGAGTATTTATACCATGGAAATCTGCCAATGCCATAAATCACGACTCCCTACTTCTTCTACCCCCAGAATTGATTGTTAAACTTTCACCAGCACACCACTGGTACCTGCCCAGGGGGAGTTCTAAGAGAAGCTGTTCTCCCTATATCCCCGAAATAATAGAACAGAAAAACTGGAAAATGCTCCTCCATGACTCAACCCTTTTCTTCCTAGGCACAGCTGACTGGCCCAACAGTAAGAAACTAACAAAGGTAGAAAACACACCAAGGCCACACCAAGTCAATGTTTTCTCTTTAGAACCTAAACTAAGATTCACAGAGACTGATGGAATTAGTGGTCAAGTCATGTTCACAGGAGTATGTTAGAATAAATGTCCTTGAACACTTACTATGTAGATCTCTAGAGCTGACCTGCTTATCACATTTCCTAAGACTCAGTACCACTCTTCCCTGGGTCGATATGATTTTATCCTAAAAATACCTTTTATTTGAGCTAATGCCATTTCTTTCTATTTTTTGCGAGTTAATGTGCCTTAAAAAAAACTTTTAAATTTTTTCTAATTCCAATATAGAAACTATGTAGAGGTAGGGCAGAATATTGAAACACAAGTCCTGATTGTGTGACCCAGAGAACATTCTTTAACCTGAGAGCCTCTCGGTTTCCTCATCAGAAAAAAATTAGAACTGTACATTTTAGTGGTTTTTAAGCCCTAAGATTCTGCAGAAATGCTTCAGGCCTGGCTATGAGAGTTTAAAGGGAGGCTTTAAGTGAACGGGGTCCAAAAACCCTCCTGTGTTCAGCGAGAAACATTCTACTGTTGGGGCACTTGGGTGGCTCAGATGGTTAAGCATCTGCCTTCGGCTCAGGTCATGGTCCCAGGGTCCTGGGATCGAGCCCTGCATTGAGCCCCACATCGGGCTCCTGGCTCAGCAGGGAGGCTGCTTCTCCCTCCCCCTCTGCCTCTCCCCCTGATCATGCTCTCTCTCTGCCTGTATCTCTGTGTCTCAAATGAATAAATAAAATCTTAAAAAAAAAAAAATTCTATTGTTATTTACTTTGTATTTGGGGCTTCTTTTTTATTTTTTAAGATTTTATTTATTTATTTGACAGAGAGTACACTAGAGAGAGCACAAGCTGGGAGAGCAGCAAAGGGAGAGGGAGAAGCAGATTCCCTGCTGAGTAGGGAGCCCAAAGCAGGGTTCAATCCCAGAGTCCTAGGATCATCACCTAAGCCTAAAGTAGTCGCTTAGCCCACTGAGCCACCCAGGTGCCCCTGGGAGCTTCTATATCAGATTTCTTTTGACAGTTTCCAATAAGGACTCTCCACACTACCCCTAAAAGCTTTAAAAGTTTACAAATTTTCCAGATTAATTTATCTCTAAATTCTTTTCAGTCTGCTAAATCTTTCAAGGGCAAATATAAGATGTTCACATGTGTATTACAGAAACATTTAAACATCTTCCAGTTTTTCTGTTCTATTATTTACGGTCTTCTCCAATTGGAGAGTTGCAAGGAAACCATGGTGGTCCCGTAACACAGCTCAGCCCAGTCTGATAGCCTACTCTTTGCAGGCATACTCATCTACCAATGTATTTTTTCCTCTGAATTCTGGACCTGGTTTGAAAATTTTGCTCAGTACAGTGTTCTGGATAACCAGTACCAACCAATTGGCATTGGCGAGAAATGAAGCTGGTTTGCCATCCCTGTAAGTTTCTTCAGGTAAGTACATGGACTCACCTTATGCTATGTTTGATCTCTCTAATGGTTCCCTCTTGGCGCTGATCTTTCCATCTGTTCTGAAGGCTGCCCTTCTGTTTGGTTATCTGCCCGTAAGCAATTTCCCGTCTAACACCTGACAGTCTGGGGTTAGAACCAGAGACAAGGGTATATATTGGTTATAACACCAGACACCTACTGGGTCTGTCCATATGGACATTTTTCAGGAGAAAGTGTTACAAGTTAAAGAAGATAAAACAGTACGTTGTTGCTTAAAAAAAGAAGTTCTTTTCGTCTTTTCTTAGTAAATAAGGAAAATATCTACTGAGCATTTTCTTAAAGGTTTTCAGGTACTACAAGTTTTTTATTAAGATACTCATTGGTTAAATCTCTTTAGGCTATATTAAGATTCCCAAATACATAAGAAAACAAGTTCCTGCCACCAAATGAGGGACAAAAATGGCAAGAATTGAACAGCGAGACGCTGTCAGCTGGGCTCTGGAGATCATATAAAGTCAGAAATTATATAAATTGGACTGGACAGATGTAATTGTCAAAGTGACTTTATTACTTGTCTTGAAGTTAAAAACTTAAGTGTGTACAACTGGCAGCTTGATTGTTGTCACCAGTGAGATATGGAGTAACAGAAAGGGAAATGTCAAGCTCAACTCGCTGACCCTGGATCATGCTGGAATTCCTCAGAGGACCAAAAGAACCTGATGAAACCCTGTTCCTTTAAGGCTCTTGGTCCAGCAGGATCATGCCAAAATATGATATGTACGAGGATGGCTTCAAATCACAAAATCACAAAATTTGTTCCTAAATCAACCCTTCTCCATGACCACACTCTATCTCGGATCCTTCCTTGCCAACCTCTTGCTTTCTCCTTCTGGCCTTCCATTTGCTTTAATTACATTTCCATATGTGCTGCTTGGTTTATCAGCTCCTTTAGCCTCTGATAAACTACCTTATTTCCTTGCCTCCTGAATTGCCTTCCCATCTTGGCCTCTTCTCCCTACAACAATAAAAAAATTCCCTTCTTCATTTAATAAACATTGACTGGGGTCCTACTATGCGCCTGCAGCAGGGCTAAATACATACTTTGGTTTAATGGAGCTTAGGCACAGCTTAGTTTTGACAGAGGGAGAAGGGCAGGGGACAAAGCATTGTCAGTCTGTCTTTAGGGGTGGAAGATAGTCAAAATAACAAACAGACCCTCAGTGCCTTGGGTAACTTGGTTTTCATAGCCCTGGATGCTGCAGAATTGAGTTCCAGACTCCTAGTGGCTAGTCCTATAAAGACAAAAGACCAAGAAAAAGCTATGGCCCCAGAGAACATCTCTTGCCCACCACTTTCACTCTCTCCTTTGAATTTGCCAATTGTACCCTAGGGAAGGCAGTGCTGAAGATGGGGACAATTTTATGACAACTTTCCCAAGAGAGAAGGGGCTTGCTGCAGCCTTGCTCTTTGGCTGGTAACTTCCCTTTGTTGGAATTGAGTGCACCTGCTGCTAGGGGATTCATGTGCCCTGATGTAGGGCCTTAGATATAATTGCTCATTTTTTTAAAGATTTTATTTATTTATTTGAGAGAGAGAGCGCAAGTGAGAGAGAGAGAGAGAGGGAGAGTACAAGGTAGGGGAACAGCAGAGGGGGAAGCAGACTGCCCTGCCGAGCAGGAAGCCCAGT
Organism: Phoca vitulina; assembly: GCF_004348235.1. NCBI lineage: Eukaryota > Metazoa > Chordata > Mammalia > Carnivora > Phocidae > Phoca > Phoca vitulina. Next base: position 19,728,835 of record NW_022589718.1, read on the forward strand.
GCAGGGCTCGATCCCAGGACATCGGGATCATGACCTGAGCGGAAGGCAGACGCTTAGACGACTGAGCCACTCAGGTGCTCCGCTCCTTTTTTTAACTAGTCAAAATTCTGGCGCTCAGATTGAGTCACATAAGGAAGGTAAGCAGAATATTTAAATAGGACTATTGTTAGACAAGACATTTCTGCCTAGGCATGACACATATTACACTTAAATTTCACATTTTTTTTTAAAGATTTTATTTATTTATTTGACAGAGAAAGACACAGCGAGAGAGGGAACAAAGCGGGGGCAGCGGGAGAGGGAGAAACAGGCTTCCCGCTGAGCAGGAAGCCCGATGCGGGGCTCAATCCCAGGACTCTGGGATCATGACCTGAGCCGAAGGCAGACGTTTAATGACTGAGCCACCCAGGTGCCCCTAAATTTCACATTTTTAAAAGTCACTTATTTGCAATTTAAAAAGTAGTGAAAGTTTAAAATAATTAGGTCATTGTATGGAATTTTAATAGGAAAGAAAGCCATTGTAGGGCATTTATAGGTTTTGAAAAGAGAAATGACATGTGAAAAATGCTCTGAGGTATTTGTATATATATGCTTGGTATGCTTGGAGCATTTTGGTTAATTAGGACCATGGGTTCAGAAGGTGATCACCTATTCAATTTCATTATTTTATAGGAAATTGTGGCCTTCAAAGCACTGTAAGTTTATGCAACTAAGATGTGGCAAAACCAAGAGTCCAAATCTTTTGCTGCCTAGTTTATTGCTCCATATTGATAACTATGCTTTCTTGATAAAACTTCTTTGGCTTGATCCCTGCTGTTGTAAACATTTTAAAATGCTTCAGAGCATTTCTTTTTACTTAGATCATAGTGAACATAAGTGAATTTTTTTTTTCAAGGTATGGACTCTCACTATGGAATAGGGACATTTTTTGGGTATTATTAATGTGCAGGAGAATTGATAATAAAAGTTGAAGGAAATTGGACTAAATCTATATTGATCTAATATTATCTTTAATTTTGAAAAGTCCCAAATTCCTAATATCATGTTTTCCTATAATTTTTCCCCTTGAGAGTAAACCTAGGAAAATATCAGGTAATAAAGGAATTTGGTTATTTTTATGTAGCTATAATCACAGAGAAGAAAGCAATATTCTTTAGGAAATTTTGCTTTTAGAGGGGAAGTATTGTGGAAAATTGTAATTAGAATAACTTTTGCATACAGAGAGAGCTTTATCTAAAGCTCTGTGAGAACCTGACAAACCTAAATCCAGCACCTCTCGTAGCAGAACTTGGTTTCTAGCCAGAGAAATGACTTGCAGGAGCTGTATTAAATTTATTTAAACTAGAAAGAAAATACATACATATTTGAAGTCATCTCAGAAGGAGAATTTCTGTCATTTTGCTGATCTGTAAGATGATGTTATGGTGTCACCTCTTTAATTCTCCTTAGAGCTACTCAGCTTTTAATATACAAGTAATAAAAATTCATTAGTCTGTCCAAGAATTCTGCCATTAGGCCATGTTGGAAATTTATAAGAAAATCCGGAAATTGTGTTCAGTTCAAAGTAAACAATGCCAGAAGAAGAACTGTGTTATATATCCAGAGAATAAATATTTCTTTGGGAATACAGAATTTTCCAAAATTCAAAGAAGGCAGAAATGGAAGGAATTGTAGTGATAACAGGAGCTAGTCTTCCTCATTCCTGCTAGTGAGGAATGGGAATAGCAAGATCTGTGTCAGAAAACCTCATTTTGTTTGCCCTAGTCTTTATAAGAATTGCCAGAATCAACTGATCTAATTCCCTTGTGACTATAGCTCAGTAGAGACAACTGGATTTTGTTGTTTACACCCCTAGATGCAGAATATTTTAGGGGACCTGGCACCATTCCAGAGTATAGAGACCAAAGCCAGCATTACTCAGTTAACCAAAACTGGGCTCAGGGGTGGGAAACTGGTAAGAAGGTCATATATACTTTCTCATAGAAGTGACACTGACAAGGTAGCAAACAAACAGGTATAGCAATAATAAAAATAAAGACGACACAATCACACTTACTCTTTATTTTATACTTATACCAACAGCATCCCCACAAAAGTAAGGGTATCTTTCAAGACGCTTCTGATTTGAATTAAATGACAACAAGTATGGTAATGATTTTTTTTTTAAATATTAATTGTAACTAAAAAATGTTAGCCTGCCCCCATTAAAAGTCCAGAAGCTGTCACTGTGTAGTCAAAACATTCTTTGACTTAATCTGCCATCTTTTTGACTTGGGCCACACTTTACCTCATTTTTACTGTACACCTGAAGATACAATTGCAAATTTTTCGTGACCTTGTGTCAGGGGACGTGACTTTCTTAGAGGAGCACTACCAATGACTCAGAACCCACCCAGCAAAGCGAAGTCGATGGGCCAAGTTTGCGGACGGACGCCCGGACAGCCCCGCACACCAGGGCTCTTTGAAGTTCTGCTGACTCGGCTGCACCCTGCGGTGTTGGGTTCTGGCGCAGTCAGGTGCTGCCCGGGCAGGCGCAGTTATTTATGACTGCGGCGTTGAGACAGGAGTGCCGGGCGGAGGACTAGCCGGGATCCGCCCCCTTCCCCAGGATCTCCCGGCCCGACACCCCCGGTCGCCCTAGCTGAAGGCCGGCTACAGGGTACCCCAGGCCGCACGTTTGAAGGGCTCGCCCTCGGACAGCATCGAACCTCCGCACACCGACTTCTCGCGAGGTTTCGTTGCCCCCCCCGCCTCCCCGCCGCCTCTTAGGTCTGCTGCGGGCAGCTCCCGCAATGGCTGCACTGCGGAGGCTCCTGTGGCCGCCGCCTCGGCTCCCGCCTCCGCTCTGCCCTCACCATCCCTTTCCTGGGCGGTGGGGGCGGCCTGCGGGGGTATCCGCGGGCCCGCCTGGCCGGCCCTTCTCCTGCCGGGAGGAGGAAGAGGGGGCTGTGGCTGAGGCGGCTTGGAGGCGGCGGAGGCGCTGGGGGGAGCTGAGCATCGCGGCAGCGGCCGGCGGGGGTCTGGTCGGCCTTGTGTGCTACCAGCTGTATGGAGACCCTCGGGCCGACTCCGCGTGGGCACCCGCCCTGGGGCGCCCCTCGGAGAGCTCGGCCGCAGAGCCGGAGGACCCGCCCCGCGGCCGGGGGCTGCTTCCCATCCCGGTTGCGGCTGCCAAGGAAACGGTAGGTGCGTGAGCGCGTGCGCGCGCTGGGACTGGCCCGCAGGTGACGCCCGAGGGTAGGGCCGCCAAGGTGTTCCACCTGAGCGCCGGGAGGGAGGGTGCGACAGTCCTGCTGGGTGCGCTTGGGACCGTGGGCCACCGTGACACCGGACATTGGAGGTTGTCGCAGTGTGAGGTCTGCGACCGCAGATGGGTACCTCCCGGGAGACCGAGACCGAGACGTAGGCCGGGCAGTCCAGGCAGTCCAGGGTGTGTTCACCCAGCTGTTGGGAAGACACAGATGATGCTGTCATTGATGCATCAGGACCTCAGAGGTTGCTGCAGGTACCACCTATTAACCAAAACCCCAAACCAAGACAACAAAAAACAAAACGACTACAAAGAAGTCAAGAGTATAACAGGCAGAAAGTGGAGGCCTGGGTATGTGAGAGATAGGAACGCCCGGGCTGGACCAGGTAACAGCAAATGATCCAGGAGGTCCAGTGCAGTAGGATGAGTTCTGAAGCAGTGGTCTGAGGTCTCAAAAGCAACGACATTATTGCATAGCACTTTATTAGTGCCAAGGGAATAAATGCCAAAACTGTATAACTTCCTTATTATAGGTCAGAAAGAATGAAGATATCCCCAGATTGGAAACGGAAAAAACAAAAAATCTATTCAAAAGAATATATCCCGTCCCACCCCACCCCCAAATCAGAAACTCTTAAGTAAGGAAAATAAGTGAGAAGATGGATAGGACAGCACAAATAGGAAACTGAATGAGGCTAACTCCTACAGAAGATCAAGTGGAAATGTTCAAGTATCATGCAACTGATAATGTAAGGTAAAGATGAGGGTAAGAGTGAGTGGGGCAAGATGCTTTTGTCATATCGTTGTATTTAATAAATAGTCATGTAACTGACTAGGAGTCACTTAGGGAAATTTTCTTTGCAAGACTAAAGAGTGTGAAGGGCTTAGATGACAGTAATTTAGAAAAGAGGTAGCTATTCTGTTTTTAACTTTAATGAAATGTATAGATTCTTTATTCTTTGCCCAAATACATATTGGTGGTCTGAGGTGAGTGCATCAGTTCTTTTGGTGGAGGTCGTTGATGCATTTAAATCAGGGAATCTACTGTGCTATGGACCTTCTAGCTGCAAATTATAAATACATAGGATAAAGTACTTTTATACAATGAATCTTAAAATGCTAGCAGCAAATACCCTCAACTTTCATCTCCCACTCCTCTTCTCCCCACCACCCCCATACATTAAACTTGTGTCCCCATTGACCAAGACAGAATTTTTCATCAACCATAGTTGATCTGGGAACAGATTAGGAAGGTAGAGAGAATTAAAACAGTATTTTCTTCTTTTTTTTTAAATTAATTTTACTTTTATTTTTTTTTAAGATTTCATTTATTTTATTTGAGAGAGAGAGAGCGCACACACGCACATGCCTGGCGGGGGGGGGGGGGGGGGGGGCAGAGGGAGATGCAAACTCCCTGCTCAATCCCAGGACCCTAAGATCATGACCTGAGCCAAAAGCAGATGCTCAACCAACTGAGCCACCCAGATGCCCCTAAAATTAATTTTACTTTTAAAGTTGAGAGATAGTATGTAGTTTTTAAAAGACCACACTTAATAGTGTCTTCCTCATAGTTATGAAAATTAAATGAATTAATACATTTTGAATAGTTAGAATTGAGAGATCACAAACAGTGGGGAAGGGTAGAGGGAGAGGCAGACTCCCCGCCGAGCAAGGAGCCTGATGCAGGACTCGATCCCATGACCCTGGGATCATGACCTGAGCTGAAGGCAGACGCTTAACTGACTGAGCCACCCAGGTGCCCTGAAAACTTTTATAATCTCTTTTTACCCTGATATTTGAAACTCATAATAAAGAGCTTTATGTGGGCATTTTTTCATTTATTGTGCTAGGAACTTGAGGATCCTTTCAATATAGAAATTCATGTTTGAAAGTTCTGTATGCTCTTCTTGTATTATTTATTTGACAATTTCCCTTTCTCCATTCTCTCTGTTTTCTTTTTCTGGAACCTCTGTTAGTCTGAAGTTATGCCTCCTGACAGATCCTAATCTAATCCTAATCTTCTATTCTAACTTTTTGATCTTGCTTGTTTGCTTGTTTTTATGGGAGATATCTTTGACTTTATCTTCCAGCTGTCCTATTGAAAGTTTTATTTCAGCTATCCTAATTTTTTAACCCAAAACTATTTTTTGTTCTCTAATGTTCCTGTGGTACAGCCTTCTGTTTTTGTTTTATGGCTGCTAAATTTCTCTTTTTACTATAAGGATATTAATCATAGTTTTGTTTTGTTTTTTCATTGTCTTCCACTTCATGCATTGTGTTGTTTCTTCCAGGTTAATTTTTATTCCTGTTTGATTTTCTAAGCTCTCACTTTCATTTTGGAAGTTTTCCTCACGTATCTGTGGTTGTTGCCTTCTATATTTGAGAGCTACTCAGAAGCTATTTGTACCTGAGAATGGTTTTTCATTTGGTGATCTGGGCTTTTTAATAGAGTGGCATCCAAATGTCAGTGGGTTTTTTTTTTTTTTTTTAGTTTGTTTTGTTTTGTTTTGTTTTGTTTTGTTTTAGAGAGGGAGAGGGGAGCGGCAGAGGAAGACACAGAGAGAGAATCTTAAGCAGGCTTCACGCCCAGTGTGGAGCCCAAAGCAGCCCATCTCAGTCTCACAACCCTGAGATCATTACCTGAACTGAAATCAAGAGTCAGACGCTTAACCAGTTGAGCCACCCAAGCGCCCCCAAATGTCAGTGTTTTCTAAGTCCTTTTCTCTGGTGTCACTGAGTTTCTCCAAAGAATAGGAGAGGTTGGAGGAGCTGTAATCTAGATGCAGGTTCACAATTCCTTGAATTCCCAAGGTTTTAACCTTTCTGGGGTCTGTATCTCCAGTCAGCTCACTTCCATTTGGTTTCCTCCTCCTCAGTACTCAGGTATTGCCTCTGCCTCCCTAGGTCAATTATCATTCATCCATCTCCATTTTATAAAAATTTGATGAATTCTTTTGATTGTTTTAGTCTCCTTTCCTTTTTCTCTTTCTTAGTTCTTATATGTTTCTATCTTTTAAAAAAATTTCTTTTACTGTGATTTTAATGTGGTGAAGAGAGAAAGAGATGGAAAGAAACTCATGAGGTCAGTCTGCCATTTTTCAGAAATATTTAAAGCTGTTTTGCCACTTTACTCATTATGCTCATTTGATTTTCCTGAACTGGTAGAAATTATTCCTTTTGTGGTTTAAAACTATAAGAACTTTTGATTTATAAAACTTCTTTTAAGCAGCATGTTATGCTAAACATAAGCCTAGCAATAAATTAACCTGTACATGTTATGAGACTATAGAATTTAACTGATAGGCATGAATAGCAGTAGCTTACAGATACACAGTTCTATTACCATAGCCTTGAAGATTTTTGTTTTTAAGACATTGCTTCTCAACTTCCTCCAGGAAGCTTTCCCTTACTCTATAGATATTAAAATGCCCCTGTTTATCCTATACTACTAGGTGATGACTTTTTGCAATTATTTTTTGTCTTCTCTGCTTTTTTTAGCTCTTTAAGGAGAGGCATTGTGTTGGTCATGGTCTCCTTTATATCTTCATTGCTTGATATGGGGCCTAGCCCTGGTAGACACACAATAAATATTTGTCAAATGAATAAGCCCATGCTAAACATTTGCACGGGACATATGCACTGAAAAGGCACAACCACATTCTGTGAGAATTAGTAGTTTAATATTTTGTTCAGCTAAATGCTGGTTATTTATAGCATTAGGAGTCAGGAGACTTCGGTCAAGGTCAAAATTCCAGGCTTTGGGAGACCAATCACGTGACACTGTATTTATTTTAATTGTGCAAGTTTGGCTTGCCAAAATTTTTCAGTAGACATGGCCTTGAATTTTATTAATATTGTAAAGCGATGGTGACAAGATTCTGTTTTGAACCCTACAATTTTAGCCTTAAAACATTATTTTTATTAGTGGGAAAAATTTTGTTCTAGGACTGCCTTTTTGTTTCAGGTTCAAAAAAAAAAATTTAGGTTGCTTAATACACTTTAATCCATATTTTACTCATTGTACAGAACACATCTATTTTATGACTTGCACATAGTTTTACTCTCAAGTGGAAAAGAGAACAGTATTTGTATCTCTTTGGTATAGTTCTATAATAATTGCCAATAATCAAGCATTTTTTATTTCTTTCACTGTATATCTATTCCAACCTCTTTTTAAGGCAGCACATTTTGAAACAGGAAGTTATGCTTATTCTTTCCCAGAATATCGAAGACTTTGATGGATGTATAAATGGAGAAGATCCCTCACTTTTTATAGAGTGAGGGAAGGATCGGTTAATTTTGTGTAGAAGAACATTTTGTAGAGGAGGCTACACAAGGTGGGTGATCCCCGCTTTTTGCTTTCTGAATCACTCAGTGTCAAATCCACCAGATTCCACGCACATTTCTTCTAGTGGCCTGACCATGTTATAGATTCACATACAGTGATTTGAGTGTAGATTTTTTTTTCTAAGTAAATCACAGAATAAAATTTGGATGAATTTGGAAAAAAAAAAAAATGTATCCTCTTTCTGGTTATACCAAACCAGGAGTTATAGAAGTGCAATACTTTTTGTCTGGGTTGCAGTGAAAGATACTTACAACATTTTATGGATGTCTTTTTATTCACATCCACATTGGGAATCAGGAAATGAAGCTGTCATGACTTTTGAACTTAAATTAAAAAATCCTCATCTGTAATTCTCTTCTAAGACTTGGAAATTGTCAAATAATGCACAGCAATCGGTTTGAATGAAGGTGTATACAGGTTTTTTCCCTTGATCTACATAATCTCCACTTTAAAAAAATATAACATTGAGTTGTATTTTGAATTGGAATTCAGGTAAATAGTATTTGGGTTTAATGTGACTTCCTAGTTGATTCTCACATTCTGACATGTAATTCTGTTTATATAATTTGGGGCTGGACTGTTTATGAATACTAAGTAAAGTAAAATGTAGCTTTCCTCTTATTGATTGAATATATAATTTATCTTTAATAATTTTTGGAAATGGATGCCATTTTCTGCCTAAAGATTAAAGAATATATTTGAGATTATTAAAACAGTTATATTAACCCTAAATTTTTGAAGCTTCTTTGAGGGAGGTTTCATTCATCCTCCATATAGCACATAAATTTTGTGCTCATAAAATTTTAATTTGTTTAATTTGTTTAGAAACAAATTCTAAATCCTGAAATAAGTTACAATATTTTATTATTACAGTTCTTTAAAAAGCTTGCTTTCACAAAATCACCTCATCCATGCAAATTTGCATTTGACTTTAGAGATTAGAAAATTAATGCAAGGGAAAATAATGGGTGTATTACTTCTTTGTGTTATCTTTGAGGATTAATGATTGGACACTGAGTCATAGCATTAGTAGTATATTTGAATTCAGTAACTAATTGCAATTTCATTAGATAGTAGATGCAGAATGCATATATTTTTGTTTTCTTCTCTCTATATGAGAAGACAACAGATTCATTCTCTTTAGAGTCCTTAATCTTTTAGTATTAAATACTTTAATATTTTACTTTGAGGTGATTGCTCATGTAAAATTATATATCTAAACTATTGACTACCAGATTCCCGTACCAGTTTTCCAAAAGTTTCTTAGTTGCTATCAACATAGCAATTCTGTCACTAAATGGCTCCTTTAATATCTTCCCCCTCCATTTCTTTCTCTTTTAGAGTATACATAAAATGCTAAAGAGTATTACCTTTCCTGTTCCTGGAAAAGTATTAGGGAAGATCATTTATCTTAGAGTACATAATTCTATCCAAATGATTAATATTTTTTAAGATTCATGTATTAAGCAGTTACTTTTAGTTTCACAGCCATAAGATCAAGATTTCCATCTCATGTCCCATTTAGAAACAATTTATCCATCTTTCCACTCATCCATTTCTTCATTCAAATACTTTACTCAAGGAATGCTTATTGAAGTGTAGTAGGTACTAGAGATATAGTGGTGGATGAAATAAAATTCATGTCCTTTCGTAGCTTACAGTCTAGTGAGGATACAGAATAATTATAATGCAATATGCTGAAGTGATGTGATGGGAAAAATAGACTATACTATGGGATCGTATAGGAAGGAGATAAAACCCAGGCTTGGGACATTAAGTGTGGCTTCCTGGGGGAAGTTAAGTCTAAATTGAAATTTAACAGATAGGTAGGAATTATTAGGGAAACAGGGAGGCAAAGTGGGTGAAGAAATGTGTTCCAGGAGGAAATAACATGTGTGGGAACAAGCATAGCATGTTTCCAGAATTGAAAGATCAGTGTGGATGTATAGCAGAGAATTTGAGGCAGGAGTGATCAGACAGACTTTAGGCTAGAAGGTAATCAGGAGGCAGATAGTACAAGACCTTCTAAGACTTATCAAGGAATTTGAACTTTACCTTAGGAGTAATAGGGAGGCATTGACAGATGTTTAAGCACAAGGGTGATATAATTAAATTTGCATTTTAGGAATATCACTTTGACTGGATAGGGAATGTAGAAGGAGGGATGCAATGCTGAAAAGGAGGAGGCCAGGTAAGAAGATTACTTCTTAGATGAGAATGTTAGAGGGTATGATTCTCTATATTCTTTAATTAAAAAAATACATCTCAAACGGTTTTTACCCATAATATTTCTTTAGACAAGAAATGGTTATAACTTTACTAGGGAAATAGCAGTGAAGCAATGAGAAGTTGCTGCACTGGAGAGAGCTTCAAGAGGTAGGATCAACAGTATTGGTAGTTGACTAGATTTTAGGGATGAGAGAGATGGAAGAATCTGGGATGATACTCAAGTTTTTGTTTTGGACACTGAGTGGATTGTGCAGCAGTTCACTGAGACTGGTCCTCAGGAGAAAAAAAGGTTGGGGGGAGTGTGCTGAACGATGTTTTTAAAATGGATCAAGGTGTCTTCTGGACAGCTGAAGGGAAACTTCCAGTTGGATACATAGGTCAAGGCTTAGGAGAGAAATCTGTGCTATAGCAATAGATTTGAAAATCACCAAGGGCTGACTGGGTGATAGACACTGGGGAGGGTATGTGCTCTGGTAAGCGCTGTGAATTGTGCAAGACTGTTGAATCTCAGATCTGTACCTATGAAACAAATAATGCAATGTATGTTAAGAAAAAAAAAAAGAAGATAGGAGGGGAAGAATGAAGGGGGGGAAATCGGAGGGGGAGACGAACCATGACAGACGATGGACTCTGAAAAACAAACTGAGGGTTCTAGAGGGGAGTGGGGGGAGGATGGGTTAGCCTGGTGATGGGTATTAAAGAGGGCACGTTCTGCATGGAGCACTGGGTGTTATGCACAAACAATGAATCATGGAACACTACATCTAAAACTAATGATGTATGGGGATTAACATAACAATAAAAAAAGGGAAAAAAAAAAGAATGGATGACATTGTTCAGAATATATAGAACATGAAGAGAAAAGCACCTAAGGAAAGAGTCCTGGTGAGCATCAGTGATTTAAAAAACTGTCAGAAAAATGGAATCCTGCAAAAAGCTGAGAAGTAATGTCTAGACTGGTAAAGCCAGGAGAGTCATGGAAGCCAACAAAAGGTAGTACTTCAGACAAGAAGTACTGTAGTCAGTTTCAATGAGTACTACCAGAGGAGTTCATCATAGATGAACAATAGAAAGTGGTCACTGGATTTAGCAATAAGGAGGTCATGGATGATCTTGGTGAGATTTTGGAGGTGAAAATCAAATTATAGTTGGAGAAGCTGAGAGTAAAGGTAAAGAAAAGGTGATGTGGACAAGATGAGTAAGAGTTGACAACACTTTTATAAATTTGGCCATGAAAGGGAGAAGCGAGGGCAGTAGCTTAAGGAACATAGAATTGATTTTTTTTTTTTTTTAGAGGAAGACCCTTAAATATGTTTAAATGTTGAAGGACAGAAGAGGAACACTAAACCAAAGGAAGGAGAGGTGATAATTGATTTGCCAAGAACCAATGTACGGATGGGAAATGAAAGTTAAAGCACAAGGGAAGATTTTAATCTTAGATAATAGGAACAATGCCAGAAATAGTGTAATGGGAAGAAGGGATGGGGACACAGAGATTATACATTTTTAGTGGCAAGTGGTTGAAGGAGTTCTTGCCTGATGATTTCTATTTTTGCTGTGAAATAGAAGGTGATGTCATCTTCTGAGAGCAAGATAATAGAAATTTGTAGAGTAACCACGATAGAGATTTGGAGAGTGGTGGATTGAAATAGCCATTAAAAAAAAACACAAACCACTAGAAAACCATGAAATCTTTTTTAACTTGCTCATGAAATGTAGAAGTTTTTCAATGGATATTTCTACATGGTCACAGCTTTTGCTATTTTAATTCTTGTTTATTTTATTCCACTTTTAAGATGTATAAACCTTAGTAATATGATCTAATTAGTACTTTTTTTACCCATGATGTAATATTTAACTTACATAGGAAATGGACCAAACTTACAATACTCTAGAGATTTTATTCTTTTATTTAAACTTGATGGGCAAGTTTAAACTGGAGGCTGTTAGTTCTCACTGATCTCCTGTAATTGTTGTTCCAAACACTAAGAATTTGAGTAACTTTCTTTGTTTAGTGTAAACACACTTGTATTGGAGAAAAATGTGTTTAAAAAAATCAAACAAGTTTTATTTATGGTGTTATCTATCTAGCATTAAGGAAAATGCCTAGTCATTTGTGTACTAAACAGGATTTTCTAGACATGTTTTTCGTCTTCCTTTTTAAGTAACCCTATGCTCCTTAATGCTTTGACATATTGATAGATTATATAAGCAAAATAAAATGTGGAAATTTAGTGCTGTATCATTTAATTGATTAGCATAGTAAGTGTGTGTTCATCAAAGAGTTAATTTTCCAAATTGGAAAGTAGAATCCAAGTTTTTTGCTTTGTCCTCATTCACTAGGTTACCTTTTATTCATTTAATACTCCAGCTCCAGAATTTAGAATACAGAAAGTGTATATAAAAGAATTTCAAATAATTCCATTTTTTTCTGCTCTCTGATAAGGATGATATCTATCTAATTGATATGTAAATATTGACTAGATGAGATATTTGGATGATCTCTTTCTCTGGAAGGGTTATAATGGATTATTCAATTGCTTGGAACAATTCAAAATGGATTTTTCCTAACCGGTTTCACATCAGGTCAGAAAGGCTCTCATAGGTTATGTCCAGTTTAAGCTAGCTCCAGCCTGTTAAAATTAGTTACATTCAAATAGGATCATCTAAACTTCTTCCAACTGCAGTTGACCTTTGAACAACAGGGGTTTGCACGGTGCAGGTCCACTTATACGCAGATTTTTTTTTTCCATAAATACAGTACTGTAAATGTATTTTCTCTTATGATTTTCTTAAAACATTGTCTTTTTTTTATTAAAGATTTTATTTATTTATTGGACAGAGAGAGACACAGCCAGGAGGGAACACAAGCAGGGGGAGTGGGAGAGGGAGAAGCAGGCCTCCAGCTGAGCAGGGAGCCCAACATGGGGCTCGATCCTAAGACCCTGGGATCATGACTCGAGCCAAAGGCAGATGCTTAACAGCTGAGCCCCCCAGGCGCCCCAAATGTTGTCTTTTCTTTAGCTTACTTTATTGTAAGAATCCAGTATAGAATACATATAACATACAAAATAATTGTTAATCAACTTTCAGGTTATTGGTAGGGCTTTCTGTTAACAGGAGGCTATTGGTAGTTAAGTTTTATGGTAATTACAAGTTATACATGGATTTTCAACTGCACAGGGTTTGGTGCCCCTAACTCCTGCATTTTTCAAGGGTCGACTGTACTTTAATTTTATTCTTAATACTCTAAAGATGAAAGGTGACTTGTAATTCTCCGTATATGTACAAGCGCATTCATTCATCATCCCCAAGAGATTAAGACAGGTTTTGAAGCTGTTACAACCATCAGACGTAATGATGGAGTCCTATGGGCAGTCATAGGCAGCTTTTGGACTAGGGTTTGCGGTGAAAGGAGATCAGTACAACTTTTGTTGTCAGACGGCTTTCTCCATACTGAGTCCTATCCAAATAAATGGATCATATTAGGATTTTATGTCCTCCTAGTAAAGAAGCCAGTCTGAGTGACCTTTTGGTCCCGTGCTGTGTACATGTATAGTCACATATGCCTGTCCTGTTCTCCTCTGATCTGCCAGCCCTGGTGATTGCTTGATCATCATAAAAGTCAGATAAGAATTTTGATTCAAGTGGTTTATAACACAGGCTTAATCAAAGTGAATACATCCTATCTGGGGAGTAAGATTAAAATCTGTAATTCATACTTTGATATTCTAAATTTTATTGGAAGCAAAAATACTGGGTGCTTTTATGAACTAAATATTTAATTATCAAAAATATTTCATATATATCACCAAATAATTAAAATCTAGAACTTATCCTGAATTATTATAGTAGTTATTTTAAAATTTTTGTAAAACTGCAGGCAAGCCCGCAAACTTATCAAGGTTCTGCCATTTGCTGGCAAATTATAGGAGAGTAGCACTTTGTGTCTTAGGTGTTTTACCCACATCCCCCGCCCAACAGAATTCAGAACATGGCTAAAGCCACAGATTGGCTTGCACATTGATCTTCAGTAGAATGGTGAAAATTGGAACAATATGGAGAAGTGAACCACAGAGGGATTATCTGAATGTCAGATAAATAAGAACAGAAGTTACTCAGGGACCCAAGGGAATGTTATTTGATTATAGGCTGATAGAGAAGTTCTAGAAACATGTCTCTTTCATATTTTGGTATATGTTTTATTAAGGAAGGTTTCTTAAAGTCTACAGAAAAGTGCCATTCTCTCTCTCTCTCTCTCTCTTTTTTTTTTTTTTGAGAAAGTGGCATTCTTAAATGTACTGTAAAATTCAAGTATCTACAGCTATGCTTTCTTAATTGTAGGAGAGCACAGTGGCTCCCTAGGGAGTGAGTTTAAGTCCTTTGGTACTAGTACTGGGGATCAGGGTTTTGGCAGACAGAGGGGTCAGAGGTACCTAGAAAAATCTGTGAAGGCACCGTGGTATCCTACTGAGTCACTCACAGCACTACATCCTAATCCAAAAGCGACTGTGATCTTCATGTAATTGTTTAGCTTGGGAAAATATAGAGCTTCCTCCCTTTCCTTTCCCTCGCTTCCACCCTCTAAATGATCTGCTTGCCCAGTTCTACTTATGAATGCCCTCTACAACTTTAAATTCAGGGATTAAAGAGATTATGGAAATAACATTGGTTAAAATAAGTGAAAGTAAGGTGCCATAAGAAGCAGATAGCTTGGGACTGGGAGAAATGAGTCACCTAGCCTTTACTTACCTGGGCCCTGAATAGCAGAGTCAGCTCCTTTTAATTGGCCTTTCAGGAAGTCTCAGAAAACACTTCCATTTACATTTTACTAGCCAGAATTTAGTCAAAATAGTCATTTTTACTTAGCTTATGTAACTATCTAACTACAACAAAGCCTGATGAATGTAACCTTTATTCTGTGTGCTATTGTGCCTAGCTAAAAATCAGAGTTTTCTTTCTAAGGAAAAACTAGAGAATGAATAATAGGTATCTATCCATCTTTCTTAGGTGTGAAGTATATTGTATTAGGAAAATGGCTTTTTTTTTCTTTTAAATGAAATGAAAATGCTCATAAATAAATTATGGAATGCCCATTTAATAAAACAAATGATTTAGACTTTTGGTTTTAACAATATAGCATACTATATAATCTGTCATAAAAATATTTTAAACGTCCTTTTAAATACCGTACTGTACTCATAAGAAATTAAGGGAAATTGCCAGGGGCAGAAATAAAGAGGAAACTAATAACTAGAACAGCGTGAGCTGTGGCTTGCTTGGGCGAGCAGTGGATTATTATTCATAGAATTGTAGGCACTTGGATTTTAATGCCTGTTTGGGGATGGAAACAAGACCTTGGGAAGTTGAAATTGAGACACCCAGAGCCCTCTTCAAAAGAATGGACTAGAAAAAGTCATTCTCCTAGTGTGATGACAGGGAAACCTGAAGATGTCTGCCTGGACTGCAAGTGGAAAAAAAAATCTTCTGAGAATGTATAAACATGGTCCCTCACTACCTCATATGGGTTCAGAGTTAGAACTTACATTACCCAAACAGAGAAAAAGCTGATGTCACTGACAGAAAGAAATAGAAAACTTCTTTGGAGGAAATACCGTGAACACTGGCCATATGTAATTCCTACAGAAAAGATCTGGAAGAGGGTAAGCTCATAATCCCAAAGTACAAAACATATGAAGTTTTATTAAAGAAGAGTTAATAAACTAAGTGGATTTCTAACAAAAAATAGGATAATTTGGTTGAATTTGTAAGTTAAGTGTATGCAAAATGGTTAAAGATAATGAAAAATCAGTATGAAAAAGAATTAGTAAAGAATTTCTAGACATGTAAAATATAGTCCTTGAAGGCTGGATCATTAAGGCAGCATATAAGATGTAATTGAAGAAGCAATTAGTAATCTGGACAATAATTTTGAAGAAACTACACAGAATGTAACACTTTTAAAGAAATGGTAAACATTAAGGAGAATTTAATAGACATGAAAAATAGACTGAATCTAAAATTTGTCTATCAGGGGGCACCTGGGTAGCTCAGTCGTTAAGCATCTGCCTTCGGCTCAGATCATGATCCCAGGGTCCTGGGATCGAGCCCCACATCAGGCTCCCTGCTCAGCAGGAAGCCTGCTTCTCCCTCCTCCACTCCCCCTGCTTGTGTTCCCTCTCTCGCTGTCTCTCTTTCTCTGTCCAATAAATAAAATCTTTAAAAAATAAATAAATAAAATAAAATTTGTCTATCAGGAGGTACAGACTGAGAGAATGAGAGAGGCAATATTCTAAGAGAAATGGTTGAACAGTTCCCAGAAAGGAACAAAGATGTTAATCCCAAGATTTAGGAAGCATAAACTGTCCTGGGTGGGATAAATAATAATAAATCTGTAGTTAGCCAGATTGTAGTAAAACTGTAAAATCAAAGATAAAGAGAAGCAGGACAGATTTGTACAAAAGGATAGTAGCTGGCCTGATTGAAGACTAATTTGTAACACTGGATAGAAGTCAGAAGATAGTATAATATGTCTTCAAAATGCTGAGAGAAAATAATTGCCATCTTAGATTTCTATACCTAGGTAAATTGTCATTTAGGAATGAGGATAAAATCGTTTTTATAAGATTGGGACAGCTTCAGATCATCACTGAAAGAATTACTAAAGAATGGATATTCTTAAACATTGACTACATCCTACAACAAAAATAGTAATACTATGTTAAAAGGAGTTAAAACAAGGTGGTCCTCAAATATTGAACTATAGTGATATGGAAGACAATAAGGCTTGATTAAAGGTTAAGTGTTCTATGTGGGAAACAAAAATAAAATTAGATGTCTACCTCATGCTGTAATAATCGAGGTCGATTAGAGTCCTAAATGTGATTTAAAAAAAAACCCTCAAGATATTTAGAGGAATATATATGAAGATAAAATTTTGGCCCTATGCGGGGGAGGATTTTCAAAACAAAACAAACAGCACAATCTAGAATGGAAAATACTGCTACATTTCACTTCATTAAAACAAAAATTTCTAATAAAATAGAAGTCTTGGAATGGCAGAAGATACTTATAATACATAGCACTTGCAGAGAATATCCAGAATAAATAGCAATGATCTACAAATAATTTTTTATTTTTTATTTATTTTTGAAGATTTTATTTATTTATTTGAGAGAGAGTGAGTGAGAGAGAGCATGAGCGGGGGGAGGGACAGAGGGAGAAGGAGGAACAGATTCCCTGCAGAGCAGGGAGCCCGATGTGGAACTTGATTCTGGGACCCTAAGATCACGACCTGAGCTGAAGGCAGATGCTCAACCGACTGAGCCACCAAGGTGCCCTGCAAATCATTTTTTAAAAAAGACAACACAATAGAAAAATGGACGGGGGGTTTGAACAGGCCATTCAAGAGAATGATACTCAGAAGACCAAACACATGAAAAGATGATCAACATCACTAATAATAGGGAAATGCAATTATAACCATAATGAAGCAGCATTTTTTACCAATTAGATTGGTAAAATTAAAAAAAAAATTGACAACTTTTGGCAACAAAAATTCTCATACTCTGTTGGTAGGAGTACAAATCTTTGGAAAATAGGTTGACATTATATAGTAAATTGAAGATTCACATGCCTAATAACTCAGAAATTCTATCTAGGTATAAACTCTTGGGAAACAGAAACCTGTGACAAGGGAGACATGTTTAACAATCTTTTTAGATGTCCCCGATACCGCCATTTCTAACCCTACAACAGCTACTTCAAAATGTTGTTTCACCCTGCCTGCAGCACACCTCACTTTGTTCTGTCTCAAGCAAATGACCTCCCATCTTCACAGAGAAAATGATCTATCAGAAGTAAATTTGCTCAGTTTCTTCCTCAGAACTAAATTTGCCTTTATCTTTCTCTCACTTCTAGTTCCATAGGAATAAAGGTATCTTCCTGCAAAACTAGAGAAAGGAGTTTGGAGTCCATGATTTTTCTCTAGCAGTGCCCAGTAGTCTAAGAGATGGAGCAGTTCTAGGTGATCATGTAATGTGGTGACAATTTTTTTCCTTGAATTTTGAAGTTGGGAAGTTAGAGAGCTTTGAGACTAAGTTATTAAATGGGCCAACATTGAATGTTGACATTCTCTCTGACATGATTTGGGGTGACGAGGAAAACCATGAGTTATGTTTCAAAGTCCTCTTTAAAAGTGAGTAGGAATGCCTACAAGTTGCCGTTGGCAAGGTTGTTCAGTGATATAACCAGGGCATATCTACCTCCATCAGCATCAGTGATACAGAATTTATTTGGCAGATATTAATGCCTAAGTGAAGTTGGTGGCAGAGAAGAGCAGAGTGCCCTCATCATCTCAGTGACAAAAATATAAAAATAAAAAAATTGGTTGATAAAAGACAGCTGACCACATTTATTTAGTTCCACAGGAATGTTAAACTTAGGAATATGTTTAAGACCAGTTTTTACTGATGAAGGAAGATTCTTGAAAAAGTAAACATTCTACCCTTGGCCACATAAAATCCTTGGATAGCTTCTCCTTAATTTTTAGAATATAACACAGTCCTACAATGTACTCTTCTCCAGGAAGAAATATCAGATTTTTGGCGCACCTAGGTGATTTAGTTAAGCACCTGACTCTTGATTTCAGCTCAGGTCGTGATCTCAGGGTCATTGGATCCAAAGCCACATTGGGCTCTGTGCTCAGCGAGGAGTCTGCTTGAGATTTTCTCTCCCTCTCCCCTCCCCCTGCTGTCTCTTTCTCTCTCTCTCTCAAATAAATTAATTAATTAATTAAATTAAATCTTAAAAAAAAGAAGAAGTAACACCAGATTGTCTAATTATAAGCTTTCATTTTCTGCTTCTTGTCAGGACATTCACATCATTTCCAAGATTCAGGGTCAATTTAATATACAGAATTAGATTCAAATAGGATTTTATTAGGGTAGGCTAGTTTTAAAGATTTTTTATTTATTTATTAGAGAGAGTGAGCAAAAGAGAGAGAGTGCGCACGTGCGCAAGCAGGGGGAGGAGCAGGGGGAGAGGGAGAAGCAGACTCCCTGCTGAGCAAGGAGCCTGATGTGGGGTTCGATCCTGGGACTCCAGGATCATGACCTGAGCTGAAGGCAGACGCTTAACCGACTGAGCCACCCAGGTGCCCCTAGGGTAGGCTAGTTTGTACTAACACGTAGACCCTCAAGTTTCAGTGGATTAACCTGATAAAAGCTTACTTATTGTTTATGTAATAATTCTTGGGTTGTGTACAGGTTGATAGGAAGACTCCTGCATGTGGCTCTCCTCCATGCTGTCATTCAGACATCTAGAGTGATGGTGACTCTGCCATCTTCAACAAGTGGTTTCCAGGGTTACTCAGGGTGTCACCATACCAGTTAGCCAAAAAGGGGTGATGGAGCATAGAGGGAGCCTTCTTGTGGGAAGGTTTAATGGGCCAGGCCCGGAAGTGGCAGGCATCAGTGCCATTCATATTACATTTTCTAAACTGAGTCATACGGCCACATCTAAGTGCCAGAGATACTGGGAAATGCACTCTAGCTGTATGCTTAGAAAGAAGAATGACTTCATTAATATAATTAATATATTTTTGTACCACCAATTACTTCAAACATCATATCCTTAACTTCTTAATTCTCTTATAAGAACTGATAACTCCTCAAGTTTAAATAGGAATTTTAATTGAAAGTATGTATATCATATATAACATGTGTAGATTTTATATTGTCCCCAGGTAATCTAAGTAAATTTCAGTCTGCAAAAATAATCTTACTGCACTGATGAAACCTGAAGGAGAATCTGCTTTCCTACCTCAAGTCTTACAGGTTTCCTTGTGGTAGGAGAAATTCATTGGCCTAATCTCTACAACCACCTCCTCTTTGAGCCTGATCAAGAGCCACTTTCCAGGTATATACTCTATAAATCTCCTAGAAATTTATGAACTTGCTATGGTTCCTGCAAATAAGCACTGCATAGTTCTGTATTTGGAGATAGAGAAGAACTTAATCTGTTTCCTTGAGCATCAGCTTTTTTGTCTTCCTTCATAGGTAACTTCTAGATGGAAATATTTCAGACTTTCTTAGATAATAAAACTGAATCCCCACATAAAATTCTCTGAGTATAAAACCTTGAGAACAGAAGTTAGAGAGTTCATATTAATTATACCTTTAAAAATGTTTATATCTCAAATGAGATGTGTGTGGAGAGGTTCAGTTTTAGGGCTCTGCCACCGTCTGTCTTTGTAACAGTAACTGAGTCATTTAACCTTTCAGGGTTATCATTCTATGAAATGTCATAGGTAGGGATGATTGATTTGAATTTGTAAGGTCCATTTTAGCTATAATAGTTGTTTAATCTTAAAATCACTTTATTCTTCCTAATATTTTGATTATAACTTATTGCTTTAAATGTTCTCATCTTTTTAATCCTCTCTAAACTTAATTTTTTTAAGTTTTTATTTTAATTCCAGTTAATTAGCATATAGTGTTATATTAGTTTCAGGTGTACAATATAGTGATTCAACAATTCTATACATCACCCAGTGCTTATCATGACAAGTGCACTCCTTAATCCCTGTCACCTATTTCACCCATCTCCCACCCATCTCCCCTCTGGTAACCATTGGTTTATTTTCTATAGTCTTGTCTCTTTCTTGATTTGTCTCTCTCTCTCTCTCTTTCCTTTTTCCCCCTTTGCTTGTTTGTTTTGTTTCTTAAATTCCACATATGAGTGAAATCACATGGTATTTGTCTTTCGCTGACTTATTTTGCTTAGCATTATACCTCTAGCTCCGTTTGCAAATGGCAAGATTTCATTCTTTCTTATGGCTGAGTAATATTCTATTGTATATATATTTTAAATCAAAACACCAGTTTTATAAACTTTGTCCCAGATAATGCCTTTTCAGCTTTCATTCATGTTAAATTCAGGGACATTTAAGTTCTCTCTGAAAATAAAATGTCAATGTAATGGGAATAAACTGCCAAAACTAAGTAATATTACATGATTTTTAAAACTTGTATATCCTTTTCAATAATAATTTCTACAACTGAAAAATTGAATTATTTTTAAGATTGTATACCTTTTAATAGTGCTTTTTTCTTATATTCTCTTTTTAAAGTTGTTTTTGTCAAATTTAAAAGGTATATAAAATTATACAGTTGACCCTTGAATAATGCAGGGCTATGGGCACCACCCCCCGGTGCAGTCAAAAATCCATGTATAACTTTTGACTCCCCCCAACTTAACTATTAATAGCTTACTGTTTACCAGAAGCCTTACTGATAATGTAAACAGTTGATTAACACCTGTTTTGTACGTGGCATGTATTATATGCATATTATTACAATATGCATACACCTTATTTTATTCTTACAACAAGATAAGCTAGAGAAAAAATATTAAGAAGATCATAAGGAAGAGAAAATACATTTACAGCACTGTACTGTATTTATTGAAAAAGAAAAAATCCGTGGATCAATGGACCTGTGCAGTTCAAACCTGTGTTCAAGGGTGAACTGTATATTCCAGCATTCAGAATTAATACTTGTTAACATTTTGACATATTTGTTTATAGTTTCCTTTCAGAGATAAATACTATCTAAGTGTGCTGTCTTTTTTAATAGCAATATTAAAGAACTTTAGCTTCTTTCTTTTTTTTTTAAGATTTTATTTATTTATTTGACAGAGAGAGACACAGTGAGAGAAGGAACACAAGAAGGGGGAGTGGGAGAGGGAGAAGCAGGCTTCCTGCGGAGCAGGGACCCGATGCGGGGCTTGATCCCAGGACTCTGGGATCATGATCTGAGCCGAAGGCAGAAGCTTAATGACTGAGCCATCCAGGCACCCCAAGAACTTTAGCTTCTAATAGGGTTTCTCTTCACTTTTTTTTTAATTTATAGTTTTAAGACAAAAACTGACAACGTGGTACAAAGTTTACATTTAAACAAAGTTTTCACAGAAACCTAACACATGCCTAAGAAGATTTTACAGTGGATTTTTAGGTACAGGTCTAGACAATGTCAAGAACTGATGTATCTCATGATCCAAGACAGCATTTTGGGTATTAGGTAATTCCTGGGATTAGAAAAATTTTGTTTTGTTTTGTGTTTTTTTTAATTATTATTATGTTATGTTAATCACCATACATTACATCATTAGTTTTTGATGTAGTGTTCCATGATTCATTGTTTGTGTATAACACCTAGTGCTCCGTTCAGTACGTGCCCTCTTTAATACCCATCACCAGGCTAACCCATCCCCCACCCCCCTCCCCTCTAGAACCCTCATTTTGTTTCTCAGAGTCCATAGTCTCTCATGGTTCGTCTCCCCCTCCGATTTCCCCCCCTTCATTTTTCCCCTCCTGCTATCTTCTTTTTTTTTTTTTTTTTTCTTAACATATATTGCATTATTTGTTTCAGAGGTACAGATCTGTGATTCCACAGTCTTGCACAATTCACTGCACTCACCATAGCACAAGTGAACCATGGCCCCAGTATGAAAGTTTAATCTTCTCCTGAGACCAGGGCTTTTGAAATCCTTCCACTCTTAAAGTGCCGCCACCAGTGGTTTCAGAGTTCACAGTTCAAGAAGCAGAGAGGCTCCAAGAGTTTTCCATTCTAAGAGCATGGGCCTTTCTTTCCCTAGTCTCCCACCTTCTATACCACCCTCTCGCCCTCCCCAAATACCTCAGCCAGTTGCTTGGATGAACAAGCTGGTATTTATAACTTTATAATTGAAAAAGAAAGGGTCTTATCAACATCAAGGGTTAGCATCTCTAAGACAGAACAGTCGCCTGGCCTATGTTCCAATAAAACTTCCCTCCTTAACCAGTTTCCATTCTACAAATGACAGCTGCTGACTAACTGCTGTAGTCCTTTGTTGGGAACAGCATTAAGCTCAGGCAGGGGACACATTGACTTAGAAGTTTCAGATATTCACAGCTTTTAAACAGTCTCTCACAGTCTTCATTTAGGTTGCCAGTGACTTTTTTTTTAAAAGCTAAAATATTCTGGACATAAAACCAAATCATCATTAGGTTGTTCTTACCAACGTTTCACCATTTTCCCAATAAGGCCCCAAATTTTAACAAAAATGATTCTGTCTTCCTTCCTTCCTACTCCATCCCTCCTACCCCTAAATAGTACACCAGTGATCCCCAAAAACTACATATACACCACACTGTAAAAATGCAATTAACACTTTTGGAAAGCAGGCTGTGTGTTGTGGACATGCTCTTTGAAGATCTACAGTATCGTTTGCTCTCCTATACACCCAATCTGCAAATTTTGTCCTTCATGGAAGGCATTCTACTTTTCTCAGCAAAGTACAGAATGAGCTGCCTTGCAGCACTTCTCCTCCTTCCCCTCCACTGGGATGGGTGTGCAAACTACACAGCTGGAAAGGCTTTATATTCCTTTGGGCGGCTCTAAGTACTGTACTGACTCTTCAAAGGACATCTCCTCAAGCCACCTCTATGGTGTCAAGACAAGTAGAACTCCTTTCCCTCTCCACTTGAAACCCACGGTCAGATGTGACAGGGGCTAGTACGCAGGAGAGTTAATTCTTGTCATCTTTTTTGTCACCATCTTCTGAGAGGTAGGAATGCCACATCAGACTTTCCCCATAGAAGGATATGACCCCTGTGGACACTTGACATTGGCTTCATTGGAAGGGACCAGGTCATCCTCATCACATTTTTTCCATTTCATCAAGAACATGAGCTCTGCACCGGAGTCTGTAGCTCCAATAATATGCTCCAGCTCCAGACCCTGAGCAAAGCCTCATGGCTTTTCTGACTCTTCTTTCTTCTTTGGTTTGTTCTCTCCCTTATTTTCAGAATCAGAGTCAACTTTGCGCTTGCCTTCCTATAATTTCTCTGTCCCATGTGCCATTTTCTGTGACTGTAGGAACTCGGCAATGAGGTCAGGACAGCCCAGGTTCCCTTCTGGCTCCCATGTGTTGTCCGCATCTGATGACCCCTTCCACTTTAGGAGGTAGTCCACTTTGCCTTTTCCTCTTGATGTTTGGGAAATTTTTACACCACATATTCTTCTTCCTCATCCTCTAGCACCTCCTCCACTTTCTTCTTGTTTGGTTTCTTCCTCAGTGCCCACCAGCTTTCTAGTCTAAAGGGTGATGCTGCGCCCAAGAGCATGAGAGGAAACCGTCCCATGCTAATGGTGTGTCGGACCAGTGGGGGAAGTGGCCTCCAGAAAAGGAACAAATCTCTTCACGTTCTAAAGCTTGTTTTTGTCTTAGCAACGGAAACAAAAATTAATATAGCATGTGGTTGAGAGTGTGGTCTTTAGAATCAGAATACCTAGATATGAATCTCAGCTCTTTTACTCAAGAACCTTGCCAAAGCTAATTAAATTTACATGCCTCATTTCCCTCATCTGTAAAATAGGGATAGTAATGGTCCCTACATTACAGGATTATTTTTTTTAAGATTTTATTTATTTATTTGTCAGAGAGAGAGAGAGAGTACAAGCAGGGGGAGCCGCAGGCAGAGGGAGAAGCAGGCTCCCCACTGAGCAGGGAGTGCGACCCTGGGATCATGACTCACCCTGGGATCATGACCTGAGCCAAAGGCAGGTTAACCGACTGAGCCACCCAGGCATCCCACATTACAGGATTATTAAGAGAGCTTAAAATGGTCAGGCACATAAGAAGGTCTTGGTATGTGTTAACTTTTTTTTTTTTTTTTAAATGTAGCTAAATAGGGACTTTGTGTATGGATAGCAGCAAGGTTACAATGCTAGGTATGAGATTATTGCCTCAGCTTCAAATCTGCCCTTCATTGCATCTGCTTGTAAAGCTGGCGTCGGAACTTGCAAACGTTTCTTTTTTGCCGGTAGACTGTGCAGCAGGCACACTGTAGGCAGAAGAGGCTTCTTTCTCTGACTCTGGTGTGCCTCTGTCCTGCTTGTTCCCGGGGCACTGTGAAACACCCAGTGACACTCACCTCAAGCTCTTCTGCGTCAGGGGCCAGGCAGAAGATGGAAACCACACAGTAATTTGAACAGATAAGCTTCAATATGAAGAATTGTTCACTATTTACAAGAGGTTAGCTACTAAGAAGGAATCAAAATTCAAAAGAATATTCTAGGGCTGAGGGAGAAAACTTGGAAGGGGGGCTCCCTCCCTAGATTGGGATTTAGGCCTTGTTAGAAAAGGTGTATTCACAGCTAGAGCTTTTTTTCCACAGTTGCTGGGCTGAGGCTGGCAGACCCTAAAACGTAGCTAGGACTGGCTACCTGGAAACTGCCTGCTGGTGTGCATTGGGCCAGTGTTGACAGACAGGGAACCATGAGATAGAACTGGCGTGCAGGAGATCCCCCACTCTGATGCAAGTAGGCCAAGGCTGGTTGGTGGGCAGGGAACTTCAAGTTGTGACCTTCCATTGGGGTACATGTAGTCCAAGAACTCTAGGACTGATCTTACTTAATGTTTGTTTGTTTCTTTCTTTATAAAGAATCCACAAGAGGGTACATAGTAAAATCTCCAGGTATTCAAGTTCTTCCAGACAATAAAATTCCAGCTTGAGGGAAGTGACCTGCCAGAGCATTTTTAAGACCTGTATAAATGAGTAGAGGAAAAGGGCAGATGAGTCACTCTATGGTTGGTGTTATGGACTGAATGTGTCCCCTCAAAATTCATATGTTAAAACTCTAATGTCTAGTGTGGCTGTATTTGGAAATGGGATCTCTAAGGAAGCGTAAGGTTAAATGAGGTCATAAAGGTAGGCTCCTGATCTGATAGGATTAGTGTCCTTATAAGAAAAGACATCAGAGAGCTCACTCACACTTTCTTAATATGCCCACACACTGAGGAAAGACCATGTGAGGATATAGAAAGAAGGTGCCATCTGCAAGCCAAAAAGAGAGCTTTCACCAGAAACTTAACGTGCTGACACCTTGATCTTGGACTTGTAGCTTCTAGAACTGTAAGAAAATAAATTTCTGTTGTTTAGGCCATCCAGTCTATGGTATTTTGTTATGACAGCCCAAGCTAATAGAGTTGGGTAAGTTCAAGGTGATTCATTTAGGGTAAAATAGTCCAAGCTATTAATGATGTGTTATGTTTATTCCTTCCGGTTGCAGTCTAGAAAAACTATCTTGGGAGTCATGTAGCCAGGCCGAGAAGACTGTGGCTCAGTGCATAGCTAGAAATTTTGTCATGAAGGGTCAGCCATCACTCTTAAGAAATAAATAGAATACCACATACCATATAATCTAGATGTTTGGAACTGAGCCAGGAAGACTGAGAGAAAGGTGGTAAAGGCAGATGGGAGCCTCAAGGAAATGCCAGGCCATTGGAATAGTTTTGTCATCATGGACACATTTAAAGAACTCCCAACTTACAGTACCGCAAAGGCATTTGATACCTCAAACTTTATACATGGAGCTGAGCTGCCAAAGACTATTTCTGGACCCTGCTGATCAACAGAGTAGACACTCTTGATGAACTGATTCTATTGGCCAATGGAGAAGGAAGTGTTCTCATTTAGTTTTCATTTAATCTTTACAGTTTGTGGAGTTGGTATTTATTTGCCCATTTTTTACAGTTGAAAATGCTAAAGTTCAGAGAGATTATTTTTCCCAAGGTTACCTAACTAGGAAGTGGTGAAGTTGGCATTTGAACATAGGCCTGAAGGGTTGCAAAACCAATGCACTTTTATTCCAAAATGCCAAGTTGTGTAATGTGGAAGAACTCTGGATTTGGTCAGAGACTCAGTTGCTGTCTGTATGACAGTGATTCATCAGCCTTCAGGCTTCTCTAGACTAGGCTAGTAACTCTTTTGTAAAATGAGGCTAATAATATATGTGCTGTTTGCTTTTTAAAAAGTAATGTAGCAATCCACAGCTTTTTCTAAAGTCCATACATGTGTGTGTATGTTTCTTTAAAGCATGAGCTTGGTTTCTGTCTTTTTTTGCCCATTCTTTCATAACTTGTTTTTTTCTCACCAAGCTATGTGTCCTGTAAATCTTACGCAAGTACCACCTCCTGATCTACAATATCCTTTTTAATGGCCATAGACTACTACTCATTGATGTATTATATTAAAATGTTACTATATCAATATATTATAGATTTCTGATTCTTGTCTTATAATTGGGTACTCTTCCAAACTCTGGATATACTGTAATTTATGTTCAGTATTGTTTATTTCATTTTCAGGTCTTTTTTCAAATCAGATTTGATAGGGGTTTGTCTATTTTATTGGTCTTTTTAAATACATTTTTTAAATTAAATTCATTTACTGTTTTATTGTTTTGTTTACTTCTGCTTTTATCTTTATTAATCTTTTCTGTTTTCTTCAAATTTATCTTATCCTTTCTTTGGCTTCTTGAGTTGAATACATATATTTACTTTAAATTCTTATTTTTTAAAAAATATATTTAAGGATATTAATTTTCCCATGTTAGTAATGGCTTTGACCAAATTACACAGATTGCTGTTTGTGAGTCCCTAAGTGTCCATTTTCAAAAACTGTATTCTCAGTTTTCGTTTCTTTTTTAACCCAAGAATTGTCTAATTGTATAGTAGTGTATCTCAAATTTTCCAAAGTGGTCTTTTTTATGTTCATTTCTTTGCTGATAAATTTTAGCATTTTTCCATATGAGGCAAGGAATAAAACCTGAATGATTTCTTTTTTAAAAACAACATATAACTAACTTTCAAAAATACAATAAATAGGTAATAATATAATGCATAGCTATATATGCACTGGACAGCTTAAAAAATAAACCATCAGCATATATACCTCTATCATAATTCTTTCTTCCCCAAAGAGATAACCACGGTTCTAAATTTGATTTTTATCATTCCCATGAATGTTTTCATAATTTTATTACAAATGAGTGTACCCCTGAATAATATATACTTGTTTGGTAGTATCCTTTTATAATTTGTATTTTTATTTAATATTATATTTAAGAAATTTATCTACATTGATATAAGTACGCCTGGTAAATTTATATTCACTACTCTATAATATTCTGTGAATATTTCATTGAACCAAATAACTTCCACATTTTTATCTTATTGATATTTTTGTGAAGACTAATATATGGTCAGTTTATATATTTTGTTTATTAAAAACAAATAAGCATCTTATTTTTGCTTTGTTACACAGATTCTTTTTCTTACATGGTTTCTTCATTTGATCTACCCATTTCTAGTAGAGATGTATTTACATCTCAGCCATGATTGTGAATTGGCCAAATTGCATTTTTCTAACAGGTTTTCCATCATATAATTTTAAGTTGTTTTGTGTGTGTAATGTCTTCTTGGTGAATTTTTCTTTGTCCCATTTAATGCTTTTGGCCCATAATTTTGTGTATTTTCAAACATTTGAGGCAATGTTCACCTCTGACTCTTGTAAGGAATGTTTATATTGCTTCTTAAAAATATGAGTTCCTCTTTTTTAATGAGAGAGTCTAACCCACTCATATTTATTGACATATCTACATCTGTTTTTGCTGTATTACATGAGCATGTGTAATTTTTTTCTCTTTATGCCCCGACATTAGATTGGTCCTTTTTTTTTCCCCTCTTTTCTCTCTCTCTGGTGGCTTGAAAGTTGTACATCCTGTTTCTAGTCTTCAAGTGGTTACACATACAAGGCAAATTATTGAACATTGTTGACTGTATTGCCTTCTCCACCCCACAGTTCTGAAGCCAATTACATGAATGCCAGATAATTATTGATTTTTAATATGCTTCCATTTTTAAAGGAATCATTATTTAATAATTGTAAGTTTTACAACCACTTTCACGCATTCATTTATTTAGCAAATATTGAGGAACTTGCTACAAGCAAGAAACTGGGGAAGCTGAAGTGTACCCCTTAAAAATTCCTGCCTTTGTGGAATTTGTATTATTTCAGAAGGCTAGATGTATAAATTTTGTATTTGTCAGCATATTTATAATATGTAAAGGCCAGATGAGATCATCATAGACGTAATTATAGGTTTTAAAAAGAGAGTCTAAGGTCTGACAAAGAAGTAAGTACCAGCAAAAGTACAAAGAATGCCAGAGGAGTAAAAGGAAAATCAGGAAAGTGATGTCTTGGAAACTGAGAAAATTATTTTAAGGAAAAAAGAGTTATCAAATGTGTCAGATGCTGTAAGATGAAAACTGAGAATTAACCTTTGAATTTAGCAACGAAGAGTTCATCCATGACCTTGATAAGCAGTTAGTGGGGTGGTAGAGGGGAGAACCTACTGAAGTAGAGGAGGTCAGAGACAGGAAGTGAATGCAGGAGACAAGGTGGAGAGGAAGGGAAGAGTAGCTAAATGGAGAAGTAGGACGGGAAGCCTTCTAAGACTGGAGGAATGCCAACATGTGTATGCTGAAGGGAAGTGCTCAGTAGAAGAGGGAAAAATAGTGAGGGAGTAGGCAGGGCAAGAGAGGTACTGCTGGAGCAAAGACTTTGAATAGGCAAGAAGAGATGAGATACACACGCTAAACCTCTATGCATACTGCCTCCTTAGATAACTTTTACTCACATCATCCTCCTGTCAATATTGAGATGATATTTGTGAAAGTACTTTGTAAACTTGTAAAGAAGCTTATAATGTAAGCTGCTATAACAATGCAAGTGGAGACTTTAGACTAAGTGGTCAGTTAACTTTTTTTTTTTTTACAACTTTTTTTCCTATTTGATTTCAGCCAGGGAAATACTATTGGCTGGTCTTCAGACTGTGTGTATTTCCACATGGACACATTTACCTAGCATCAAAACACTTCACCTAGAGTACTTGGGATTTTCCCACATTGGAATTTGATATTTAACCTTTCGACCACCCAACAAGCAGAGAAACTGTTACCCCTTTTATCTTCTTAGAAGCTTGTAAATGAGCCTGGAGCCATTTGAGAAAGCCAAGTGTAATACGTGAACATCTTTTTAGCTGGAATAAAAATAGATGTGAATAGAATTTCATGAGATTCTTATCCAGAAAATATAACCTAAAAATCTAAATTTAAAACATTTTTGCTCTTCGGTGTTTTATAAAAATGTTAGCCCTGTTGCCAGTATGAGGTAGGTCATAATAACAAATGCTCAGCTTCCTACTTGAAATCAAATAAATGCTTAATTATTCTTTATTTTTAAAATTAGTGTTGGTTTGATTTAATATCAAACCATTTTTAAAGAAACTAATAAGGATAAGTAATCAAAATAATGTTGATTAATACAAATGGTTTTTATTTTTCCTCCTTCCATTTTTCATTCTCATGGCTCTGTTTCTCACCTGCTAAAAGGTAATACATTAAACAGTGTTTAGATAATTGATATAATTGTTTCAAGCTACCTCTTTAGGGTATTATCAGCTTGTAGGCATCAGTTTCTCTAATTGTCAAGTAGTGAATCTTTTATCTGGCATTTAATCTTGCCTCCCTGGGAAAATCAGACCTTACCACAGAGTAAATTTTCGAATTGCTGACCTGAAGTAACATGAGACTGTGCCTTGGCAGTGAACCTTTGCTTTCTGTTATTCATAGGAAGGATAATGATGTACACTGTTGCCTGAAGACCCTTGTTTCACTACCTTAAGAAGTAACATCTAAGTACTAGTTGCAAAGGTCTGAGTTTGGAAATTCCAAAGAAGATAATTGCACTGACACAATATTTTTATTTCTTTTGGAAAGATGAGGTAATTAAAAAATGTAGCTTTTATTATTTCTCCCACTTCTTAAACATTCATCTTGCTCATGTTAACATGACTTAGAGATGCCACAAAGTTACCTGAAAAATGATCATTACTTATTTTTGTGAATAAATTATGTATTTTGTTTTACAGTTGTATTTTAAATTTTTATTTCCATGTAAACTCTCCATTTTTATAAATAGGAAAACTGAGATTAAAATGTAGCTCACAATTTTTCAGTAAAACATAAAAGATAGAGCTTTCTAGAGCTAGAAAGAAAATTCCCTAAACATTTTTAGCAAACTTGAAAAGAATGTTAAGCAATTCCCATAAAATAATTTCTTAGAAGGTATAAAATGTAATTTCCTAGGAGGAATAAAATGAAAAGGCAAATTTAAATTCTTTTTTACCTCTAGATTTCTGTGATTTCATTTTTCTGCTGTGTGGCCTTGCACTTAAATATAAGATAATTTATGTGCCAACTCTGAGATCCATGCTTGCATAGTTTTCATTAGCGGTTGTGCAAGATCTTTTTGAAATGAAAAATTCCATTTCCTTCACAAAATTTGCCACATCTAAAAATTTTTCAGTGATACCTTCCCTTAAACTTAAATGTCCATATTCTCCTAATCTGTGAAAAATAACACTGTGAAAATTTTAACATATCTATTTAGAATATGCCCATATAAAGCCAAGAAATCATAATTATATTTAATAGTTAATATTTGTCAGTCACACATGCTATAGTGTTTCATTATTTTGAAGTTTGATGATACTTTATTGTCAGAGTGAATTTTACTATATTAATGAAAGAAATGAAGCTGTTAAAATCTGAAACAAGTTAAAAAATAAAACTTAAGTTTATATATATGAATTTTTAGGTAATTTTATTTTTCTCTGTTACTTAGATCACAGATTTAGAGTTTTTAGGGTTTTTTTAAATATTTTGAATATAGCAATCTGTCATCAAATTTAGTTTGGGAATAACTCAGTTTTAGAATTGTAGAGCAAAAATTGGAAGACCATTATATTTTTCCCTATAGATGGTTCAATTCAGACTTTGTAAATCAAGCCGTAGGACGGTAATTACTGTTTAGCCTCCCATAGCTAATGTGGGTAGGTCTGTGGAGGTAGAACACAAAACATCTGTTTACACTGGACGTCTCTCAACATTTAAGGATGGAGGACCAGACCCAGTGTTTTCTTAATCTCACTGCAGTGTTTTGTGGAAAGGTCAGAGATACAGAAGCATTTTGCTAAATTTGGAAAAGCAGAGCTAGGGAGAGTGCAGATGTAAACATTAAACTTCAAGTCAATAGTGGCTGTGTCTAAGACTTTGGAAAGAGATACAGAATGCAGAAGATAAAATGTGTGGAACTCTCAACCTGGGTGAATCATAGCAGTTTAGTATTTCCTGAAAAATACATGAAGGTGATTTGGAAGTGTTAACCTCCCATGAGGCTTCCAATCCTACAGATGTGGTTTGTTTTGGAAGTGAATTTCTCCAAGTCTTTGTTAAACATACATGTAATTCTAATATTTTTCTCCCTTGTCCTTTATATCCCATGAGTCCTTGATACCCAAAGTTAGTATAACAGACTGCAAGCTGTTGACCATAATCTCTTCTCTTCCTCCCTAATAGTTAGGGCTGTAGATGCCCAGTTTTTCATTTTCCATCATCCCTTGTGCTTAAGTTTGGCCATGTGACTAAGTTCTCTTCAACTGAATGCGAGCAGAAGTGATTTATACCGCTTTGAGGCCTGGCCAATAAAAGCTTATCACATGAACTTCTTGCATGCCGCCTCCCCCTCCCCCACCTCAGTTGATAATGGCTTCACCCTGAGTCTCTGAAGCAGAGTTCCCTGATCCCACTCTGCAACCCTAGTCCCAGAATGTCCTCTCTGGACTCTTATGAGAGAGAAATGAACACCCTTCTGTAGTGTTTGAGCCATTGTATTTGAGGAGTTTAGCCTATCCTATCTAATACAGTAGAGAAAGGATTAATTGGTAAAGGCTTTGAGCACTGAGAAGGGAAGAAATGATTATTTTTTGATTATGTATATATATATATATATATATATATATGCTATATATATAATAAAAGCTACATTTTTTTAATTACCTCATCTTTCCAAAAGAAATAAAAATATTGTGTCACCAGTGCAATTATCATATATATATATATTATATATATATATGTCAGCTGGATTGGTCTCCTATATTCTGGTATGAAAGTTCACCTAATTGCAGACCTATAGGTTCAGCCTGACCATAGATACTAAGACAAAGGAGCTTAATGGCTACTTGTCCACTTTTGACATTATTAATGGAAGTGATCTCTGTGATTTAGTCCTAGTCTTATGGATTCCTATCTTACACCCCAGTGGCCTTATGCCAATTTTCCAGGGACTAAATTTCTTCTTTCTGAATCCAGGCTTCTCTTGATTTGGTCTACTCATCTCTTCTTTGAATAATGGTCTTTTTTTTTAATTAACATATAATGTATTATTTGTTTCAGGGGTACAGGTCTGTGATTCATCAGTCTTACACAACACGCAGCGCTCACCATAGCACATACCCTTCCCTTTGAATAATGGTCTTAAGTCAATTTGCCTGCTGCTTGAACCACTGTGTATCACCTTATTCCTGGCTGATATCCACAGTCTGGGTCTTGTACTTGGTTCAGGATTGTGCCAAATAAAACATATGCTCTATTTCCCTTACTTTTTCTGTTCTGGCTTCTCTTCCCTCTTCTGCTGTACCCTCGTGCAATCCTTCATGTAGGAAAAAGGGTAATCTACTACATTTGAGCATCTTCCAAATCATATTTTTATTTATCTTTTTCTCCAACAATAAAGTACTTCTATGTTATAACTACCACTATTCATTCAAATTTGAAAAGCTATATTCTCTTCTATCTGGCCTTCCCTAATTCATATACTGATAAATTTCTCACTAAATATATTGTTCATTTGTTCTTATTCCTCTAATCAAAAGTTAGAAAAATTTGTGAATTTCATTAACCCCTTTTGAAGCAATATTATAGAAGCAAAAATTATTCTTTATTGTAGAAAAGAATTGGTAATGTGTAACTGAAAGAAGCTAAGTGAAGTAATATGTAGCTAGTAATATTGTAATTATAGTTGACCCTTGAGTAATGCAGAAGTTAGGGGCATCACCACCCCTCCAGTTGAAAACCCCTATATAACTTTTGACTCCTCCAAAAATGTAACTACTAATAGCCTACTGTTGATTGGAAGGCCTTACTAGTAACATAAGTAGTGGATTAACACATACATATTTTGTATGTTATATGTATTCTGTGTTCTTGCACAAAGTAAGCTAGAGAAAAAATGTTCAGAAAAATTGTAAGAGAATGTACATTTACAGAACTGTACTGTATTTGTTGAAAAAATTGTGTAAGTGGGCAGGTGCAGTTCAAACCTGTGTTGTTCAAGGGTGAGTTGTACTTTAAAATTTTAAGTACATAGAACCCTTTTAAAATCTAAATATGAAAAAAAATCTACATATGTAGTTTTTATGTATTGCAATCACTTGGGAGGGGTGAGAATTGAGTGCTCCACATTTTAAGACTTAAGCAGCAAATTACTTTTGCCTGTATCCCTACTTAAGAAGAGATTCATTTAACCAGAATTTTTACTGTATTAAAATAATAAAATGAAAAATAAATCTCATATACCTTTTATTGCAATAGCTAAACTTAAGCATTTACCAACGTTAGTTTTTTTTTTTTTTAACATTTTATTTATTTATTTGACAGAGAGAGAGGGAACACAAGCAGGGGAGCGGGAGAGGGAGAAGCAGGCTCCCCACTGAACAGGGAGCCTGACCCGGGGCTCCATCCTAGGACCCTGGGATCATGACCTGAGCCGAAGGCAGATGCGTAACCAACTGAGCCATCCAGGCGCCCCCCAAAGTTAGTTTTAAAGATGTGTTTGAACAACTTTTTAAAAAGATACCCACAAATTATGCCATATCTTTCTCACTAAAACTTTAGATTATCTTTTATTATCTCACTCTAAATTCCTAGTTTGGAATCAAAAGCTTCTCTTTTGTTTGTCCTTTGTCTACTACCTGACCCAGACTCGGTATCCCTTTGGCTCTTTATTACCCAGTTGCCAATTTTGTTTTCATCCACAAGCATTTGTTTATTCACACAATAATCATTTACCAAGCCTCTTAGATGTGCCAGGCATTATGTTCATCACTGGTTAAGTTCTTATAAACGTAACAACTACTACTCCTCTCAAGGAATTATTGGTTAAATGGCAGAGACAGATATGTAAACAGATAATTGCAACCCAATATGAATGCGTGAAAGGAGTACAAGTGACATAACAGGGATGTGTAAAGAAGATAACTAGGATTTTTTTTTTAAGGTTTTATTTATTTATTTGACAGAGAGAGAGACACAACGAGAGAGGGAACACAAGCAGGGGGAGTGGGAGAGGGAGACAGGGAGCCCGATTGCGGGGCTCGATCCCAGGACCCTGGGATCATGACCTGAGCTGAAGGCAGACACCTAACGACTGAGCCACCCAGGCGCCCCGATAACTAGGATTTATTTAAAGAACAGTATTGACTCTCAGGGAATTCTCAATACTCGCTATTGTCAGAGTTTCAGATATGTTATTACAAGGATGTGATTAATTAGGATTGATTGGGAGCAGTATCTTATACAATACAGAGGACATGACTGCAGAAGCTTTATGACAGGTCTCCTTTCTGAGAGTCTGAGTGGAAGAATCACTGAGATTATTTGATAGGGAGCAGAGATTCATCTTCTTGGAAATAGCTGCAAAAGTTTCTCACTTCCAGAGAAATGAAAAGCAGAGTTGATCTAAAATATTACTGGAGCTAACCATACCTCAGAGACCATTATAGTTCCCAGAGCTCATCTCAGGCACAGAGTGAAATTAGACTCATTCTTGTTTCTACCAACAGGTTAGGACTAGCTGTTGGTTAGTATTAGTTTAGTTGGTTTCATGAAGTACTAGCAGTAGACAGCTACTGAATATGTTGATAATTAGCAGATCTCTATAGCAGACACTCTAAAATAAAGCATTTAGGAGACCTGATAAATAGCAGCTTAACACCTACCACTGGGATGAGTGGATAGGCAAGCACTGTAATCCCAGGGGAACTACTGAAGGATTCAGGAAAAGGCCTCAGGCACAGGTTGGCAGGTACACAAGTACTGACACTGGAAAATAAGGGGTAGGTTCTGATAATAGGAGGCAAATCGGAAGCTCAGTTCCTGGTTCCAGAGCAGGACAGACACCACCACCCAAATCTCTGGCCTGAAAGTCTTTGATTATTCCCAGGGTGGGACAGGATCGGTTCCAGAGACTGAAGTGAATGAAACAAATACCACAAATAGTGCTTAAGTATCTTCAACATGTGCTTTTAGGAAGAGGAAGTCAAGGACACTGTTTCAGTATCAGAGTTCTCACAATGAAGACTCTGGTTCTTCTAAACACCAGCGAAGACAGGAATTCAGGGTATAAATATTAATTACATTTAATCTCTAAGAATTTTTAATTAGAACAAATTGTTTAAATTGGTAATTAATAAGCTATACTTCATGGATTGATGTGCTCCTTATTGCCTAACAAAAATTATGTTTCAGTCTCCCTGCACATAAAAAGAGCATTTTGAGTGGGTCTGCTGATAATAACAACAACAAATAACTTCCAAAGGCAGGAGTACATGCAGAGAAAAGATTTCACCTTAGAATAAGCCATTTAAAAGAAGCATCTCCAGGAAAGATGGAACGTGGAAACTTTGTGTTGAAGTTTGAACTTTGGAGAAATTACTTCTTAGAAGCTTAACCAGTCTTCAGCTCCATCTATGCTTCTAGTACCCACCAGCTAAGTGTTTAGAGAGGCTATTTCTCTTTGTAGCCACTATAAACTTGAGGGTTTTCTCTTTAATATTCCTTAACAATTTAAAGGCTGTCACTTCCTCGGTTTCCTAAGTAGGTGTTTTTTAGTTTGACTGTCAACCTATGGAAATTAAGAATTTTTCTTAGATGACCATGACTTATATTAACTCCCTGTGGTTAACAAATGGTCTAGTTATATTTTATTGCCACTTTTGAAAGGCTTGTTTTTTAAGTACATAATATTGGATTGATAATGGAGATTTTCATTTTAATAATTAATGTTTTAACAACTAAATGTAGATAATTCAGGTTTTTTGGCTTTCAGGTTTGTTTTTCCATTCACCTTAGCTATATTGTACTTATTGATGGTTTTTCTATATTGGGAATTTGTGATGCAAAAGGTATTATTTAATGAAACAGTACGTATTAATGAAAAATGTTTAGATGAATTTTAAGTTTTAGAAGTTAACTTTAGAAAGATATATTGGATTTAGATAAGCAAAAAAGGTATTAAAGTAGATCATCCAGTGAATACTGGTATACCTCACCTGTTCCTTGTAATATAAGGATTATACCCATAGGTTCACACCAGTGTGCTACAGGGAAATGGCTGTATTTGTTTTTTAAAAATGCTCTGAACATTAACATGATACAAGATCATTGTCATTTGTAAGCAAGCAAGACTGCCAAGAGGATTAGTAAACTGGTTTGAATATCATTTTTCACCTTTATTTATTGGTTCTTGTTTTTGAATAATCATAATAGTGATATTAGAACTTCAGTAGGTTTAGATTTTTTTAACTTTGTAAAGTTCAAAAGCAAAGCTGAATCCTTTAAAGGTCTGAGAGTTCCTTCTCATATTTTGGGAATCTTCTTGTCTGAAGCTGTCCCTTTTCTCAGGGATTCTAGTGGATCGAGTCAGGTATCAGCTGAACTTCATGGACCACTGCTCCTTATCAACCTCGTAAACACTGTAAAGTTTAATGTGGTTAGAACTGTACCACAGTAAACAAACAAAAAAACCTGAATTCTTCATCTGTGCTCTTAGATCATTCATTAAGAAAATAGTCTGTTTTGGGGTGCCTGGGTGGCTCAGTTGGTTACGAGTCTGCTTTCAACTCAGGTCATGATCCCAGGGTCCTGGGATCGAGCCCCACGTTGGGCTCCCCGCTCAGCATGGAGTCTGCTTCTCCCTCTCCCTCTGCCCCTTCCCCCTCATTCTCTCTCTCTCCCTCTCTCTCTCTCTAATAAATAAATAAAATCTTAAAACAGGAAAAGAAAAGTCTGTTTATAAACCACAGAGAAAGAAGCACGTGGACATTTGGAAGGTTTGAGACTGAATGGGCATATATGGGTAGAACATGATTAAACCAAGCTTACTCATATTTGTCTCTAGAAACAGTTTTAGATAAAGTAAGTAATCTTCCAATTGATTATTTTATAATTAACTCATTTGTATATAGTGCCCATACCAAGTATCTGTTGGATGAATGAATGAATTTACATTAGCTCCTTAGTTGATTTTAAATATTCATCTTGGAAACTAAAAATTGTTAAAATATAATATAATTGAGTTTTGTCCAATACCTTTTGAGTTTTTGTTTGAGGATTTCTATTTATGCTGGTACTTGCCCAACACATTTAAAATTTTTGGATGGGGGGCGCCTGGGTGGCTCAGTCGTTAAGCGTCTGCCTTCGGCTCAGGTCATGATCCCAGGGTCCTGGGATCGAGCCCCGCATCGGGCT
This sequence comes from Phoca vitulina, assembly GCF_004348235.1. Lineage (NCBI taxonomy): Eukaryota > Metazoa > Chordata > Mammalia > Carnivora > Phocidae > Phoca > Phoca vitulina. Next base: position 19,766,979 of record NW_022589718.1, read on the forward strand.
CCCTGCTCAGTGGAAAGCCTGCTTCTCCCTCTCCCACTCCCCCTGCTTGTGTTCTCTCTCTCGCTGTGTCTCTCTCTGTCAGATAAATAAATAAAATCTTTAAAAAAAAAAAAAATAAATAAAAAATAAAAAAAATAAAAAAAAAAATAAAATTTTTGGATGGGGACTCATACTTATATTTCTATTTTGGTAAAAAAGGTAAAGAAACAAGAGGACCAGATGATCTCTAAGGTCTGTGAAGACCAGTCTAACTCTAAACACATTTATTTCCAGTTAACAAAGGAAAAGAGATACCTATTCCTGATTTAAGGTAGAAGATAATGATCAAAACCAACAGCAGACATTGCATTTAATGGCAATTCATTAGAAGCATTCTCTTCAAAACATGGAACAAGATAATTATGCTTACTATTATTGATAACTATTCAGCATCATATTTAGAGACATAGACCTCTCATAATTAAGACAATGAAAATGAAGTATAAATATTAAAAAGGAAAAGCTACAACTGTCATTTATTATGAAAGAATTTATGATTATTTACTTAGAAAATCGAAGGAAAAACGTTATTAAAATGAATGAAGGAATTTAAAAAGGTAGTTGGATACAAAGCAAATATATGAAAGTCATCAGAAATAACCAGTTGAAAATGTAACAGGAATAAAAGGTTCCATTCACAATTCACAATTACACAGAAACTATAAAATGTACCAAAAATCTACCGAAAATACGTAAAACTTATATGAAGAAAACTGCAAAACTTTACTGAAAGACATAGTTGAAGACCTGAATAAATAGATATCCATGTTCCCAGATGGGAAAAATCAAGTCTCCTAAATTACACCAAAATTGAGTGTCATCCCCAACAAAATGCTAGTAGGATTATTTAAATAGAATTTGACATATTGATTTCAAAGTTCACTTAGAGAAGAAACTTGAATATCAATCACTATGAATATTTTCTAAAGATTGATAATAAGATGAAATCTTGCTTTACCTAATATCAAAACATAACCACAAGCTATAATAATTAAAACAGTATGGCATTTGAGTAGGGAGTAACAAATAATAGAAAGAATATAAAGCCAACCAAAGTATTGATTTCCTTTTCTGCTCTTCATCTCATCCCATTCTCCAGTCAGATGAACCCATTCCTCCCAGTTGATGATAACTAGACTGTTTTAGGATCCGGCCAATATACGGGATCAACATGGGAAAATTGGTTTTTACTTTTTACCAGTTTATGTTGCATTTGAGCAGTGCCAGTGTATATTATTGCACTGTATGATTTATCTCACTAAATTGAGAAGAGGCAGTGAAGGAAGCAACAAGTGAGCAGTAGCAGGAAGCCCTTTTAAGCACCCAGACTCTGGTTATCTCTTACACATAAATCATATTCTTCCCTTTTAGGATATACGTTTTTTGTCTGGGGCATGAACCATTCTCAAACACCCTCCCAGTCCTTCTTTTAAGGTGTCGCTAAATAGACCTGTAGGCACCACCTAATGCCATTATCAAAAACGATGTGTATCATTGCTAAGGCAACAAGAGGTAGAATTCATTAAGTGGAGTTTTGTTGTTGTTTCAAGTTTTTATTTAAATTCCAGTTAACATATAATGCAATATTAGTTTCAGGAGTAGTATTTAGTGATTCATCACTTACATATAACACCCAATGCTCATCACAAGTGCCTTTGTTAATCCCCATCGCCCATTTAACCCATCCCCCGCCCACCTCCCCTCCAGCTTTTTCTCTATAGTTAAGAGTCTGTTTTATGGTTTGCCTCTCTTTTTCCCCCCCATGTTCATTTGTTTTGTTTCTTAAATTCCACATATGAGTGAAATCATATGGTATTTTTCTCTAATTGACTTATTTCACTTAGCATAATACACTCTAGTTCCATCCATGTTGTTGCAAATGGCAAGATTTCATTTCTTTTTGATGGCTGATTAATATTTCATTATACATACACACACACACACGTGCACACACACCACAATTCCTTTACCCATTCATCAATCAATAGACATTTGGGCTCTTTCCATAATTTGGCTATTGTTGATAATGCCATTAAGTATTGGGGTGCATGTATCCCTTTGAATCAATATTTTTGTATCCTTTAGGTAAATACCTAGTAGTGCTATTTCTGGATCATAGGGTAGTTCTATCTTTAACTTTTTGGGGAACTTCCATCCTGTTTTCCAGAGTGGCTGCACCAGTTTGCATTCCCACCAACAGTGTAAGTGGGTTCCCCTTTCTCCGCATCCTTGCCAACATTTGTTGTTTCCCGTGTTGTTAATTTTAGCCATTTGGACAGATGTGAGGTGATATCTCATTGTAGTTTTGGTTTGTATTTCCCTAATGATGATTGATGCTGAGCAACTTTTCATATATCTTTTAGCCGTCTGGATGTCTTCTTTGGAAAGATGTCTATTTAAGTCTTCTGCCCATTTCCTAATTGGATTATTTGGTTTTTGGGTGTTGAGCTTGATAAATTCTTTATAGATTTTCGATACTAACCCTTTATCAGATATGTCATTTGCAAATCTCTTCTTCCATTCTGAAGATTGCCTTTTAGTTCTGTTGATTGTTTCCTTCACTGTGCAGAAGGTTTTTATTTTGATGAAGCCCCAGTAGTTCATTTTTGCTTTTGTTTATCTTGCCTCCCAATCTAGTAAGAAGTTGCTACGGCTGATGTCAAAGAAGTTACTACCCGTGTTCTCTTCTAGTATTTTGATGTTTTCCTGTCTCACACTTAGGTCTTTCATCCATTTTGAATTAATTTTTGTATATGGTGTAAGAAAGTGGTCCACTTTCATTCTTTTATATGTTGCTGTCTGTTTTCCCAACACCATTTGTTAAAAGAGACTGTCCTTTTCCCAATGGATGTTCTTTCCTGGTTTGTCGAAGATTAGTTGATCATACAGTTGTGGGTCTATTTCTGAATTTTCTATTCTGTTCCATTGATCAATGTGTCTGTTTTTGTGCCAGTACCATATTGTCTTGATCACTACAGCTTTGTAATATTACTTGAAATCCTAAATTGTGATGCTTCTAGCTTTACTTTTCTTTTTCAAGATTGCTTTGGCTATTCGGGGTCTTTTGTTGTTCCCTACAAATTTTAGGATTGTTTGTTCTAGCTCTGTGAAAAATGCTAGTGGTATTTTGATAGGAATTGCATTAAATGTGTAGATTGCTTTGGGTAATAAAGAAATTTTAACAACATTTGTTCTTCCAGTTCATGAGCTTGGAGTATTTTTCCATTTCTTTGTGTCATCTTCAATTTCTTTCCTACAGTGGAGTTTAAATGAAAACTTAACTCTACTTGGTCAGATTTTTTTCTGAAACTGTTACTGAGGTGGTTAAAGGATTCACACTGTCCTATAGTTCTGCCTGTTTTCTCTCAGTAGAGAATGGATTAGAGGCAAAAATCACAGGCCATTACTGTAAAATTTTAGGGAAGTAGTGTGTGCTTACACAAAAGTGGTGGCTGTGGCAGATGTGAGAAATTAGAGGGAGAACAACAGGTTTTGTTGATTGATTGTTAGTAGAAGTTAAGGAGAAGGAAGAGTTGTCAGCATTAGCTCATGGAAGGTGGATCAAATTCCCAGCTGCAGTGGTCAAGCGGGTTTGGCGTGCTGGGACCAATGACAGACACTTAGGAAGGAAAGCTTCATGAGAAAACACAGGTACATCATAAGCAGTAATGGCAGCAGCAGGTAGAGGCGGAAGTCACAGATCAAGTCCATATTAGATCATAACAAATAAAGATGTTATGGGCAAAAACTGTGGTTCAAGATGTTAGACTAAGGCATGGCTTCAGATAATGGTGCAGAAACCATGAGAGTTCCACACAGAGTGGTCCTTCAGGGAATTTTCTCTGGAAATCAGTCGTGGTTGATTGGGGTCAGTTAGGTCCAAGGAAATGGCCTAGCAGGAAGAAAGCAGGAGAGTAAACTATGGTCACAGACAAGATTGATTTCCCTGTCCTAGGAGGAAGAAGAACCCCCTGGAATATATGTGTAGAAAGGGACCTAAGATGTTAGACCAATCCTTAAGGACTATTCAGGGAGATTATCGCCCATTATTGACGTTAAGTTGCTCAGTGTCTCACTTCTCACTCATGACAGAGCCAAAACAGTTTCCCAGTACCTATGGATTACCTGAGTAATTGTTACTAACATACTGCTGAACTGGCTTGTCTCTGGTATGGAGCTGCGTTATCTTTCTAAAGCATCGTTTTCTTTGTGTCATTGCTCTACGTAAGAATCTCCTAAAGCCATGTTTTCTATCAGATTAAATTCCAGTGTTTTAGTCTGGCATTCAGAAATCTTATCAGTTTACTTACCCTTTTCCATGAATGCAAATCCTCTGCTCTGGAAGGTTCTTACCATCTTTTCAAATATTTTTTGTAAACCTAGAATGCTCATATCTTTTCCTGACATTAAAATTCATTTTTTTTCTTCCTGAAACCTTTTTTTTTTTTTTAAGATTTTATTTATTTGAGAGAAAGAGAGAGAGCACAAGCAGGGGAAGCAGCAGAGGGAGAAGGTGAAGCAGGTCTCCTCTGATCAGGGAGCCCGATGCAGGGTCCCAATTCCAGGACCCTGGGATCATAACCTGAGCTGAAGGCAGATGCTTAACCAACTGAGCCACCCAGGAGCCCCATGAAACCATATTAACCTCAATCTCTATAGTGCTTTTTATTTTGATTTACTCTAACCTGACTCATTACTTTCTTCCATGTTTGTACCTTTTGTCTCTCCAACTACCATTTTGTCCCTCCATATAGATTGCATATTTCTTAAAGGCAGAGACTATATATTCTATCTCTTTTACATGCCATTAAAAAGTAGGGAATGAACCTTTCTTTTAGTTTTTATTTGACTACTTGTGTAATGTTTTTAAAAGTCTTAGTCTTCAGAATAGTGGGAAAAGATTAGTCATTTGCCTAGCTTTTCGTTTAATAAAGTGTAACTTAGAAATACAAAATGTAGTCTCCTTGTTGAAAGTTCTTGTGGATTGTTTTGATACGACTTCTCAAGATATTAGATATTTAAATAATTTTAATAGTTTACACATAATCTGCATTATGACCTCATAGACATGGAAGAGACAATAAATAGAATAAGCTTGCCATCCTAAATAATAATTTTTTCTAATATAAAGTAATTTTTATGAAATGTTCAAAATATAATTATTGTTGATAATCTTGTAAATTGCTATTAACTCCCTAGAGGCAGAGTGAAAATATATATGAAAAGATTTTGATTGATCAATCAAATCCACTCTTAAGAATTTATCTCAAGGAACTCTTTGTACGTATATGTAAATATATTCTATCCTGGTCATTTTAACATTGTTTTATAATAGTAAAATACTATGAATAACCTAAATAAATATTCAACCGTATGTAAATCATAAATTGTGCTATTGTACAAACATTTACTATGAAATTTTATACAGTTACTAAAAATGGTCTACTAGAGTATTTAGAGTATTTAGTGACATGAGAAACTATCCCTGATATATTAGTAAGTGAAAAATACCAGATTACTGAACAGTGTAGTGTAATCCCATTTTTGCCGAAAAAGAAAAAACTGTATCTATAAATTTTTAAAATTCTGTCTTCTGAATTATATATAATAACTATTCATCACTTTTGTAATAAAAAAAATCCTTCTATTAAAAAATAAATTTGCTATGGTTCAGAGAGAGAGTAACAGTGAAAAATTATCCACAAAGAAAGGTCTTGAAATTAAGGAAAACAAAAGAGACTTCCTCCCTCCTGCCCCCCGCATTTATACACACTCTTCTAATTCTGTTAATCTTAACCTTAGGTAGAATTCAGAACAACCATTGGTAGTAACTGTACTATAGTGATCTAGAGTTAGCAACTTCTGTTCTAATCTAAGCGCTGCCACTAAGTGGTTTCCTTAGTGGTAGCCCTGAATAGCATATCAGGGTTTCACTTTCTTCTTTCAGAAAATCAATAGACTAGGGGCGCCTGGGTGGCTCAGTCAGTTAAGCGTCTGCCTTCAGCTCAGGTCATGATCTCGGGGTCCTAGGATTGAGTCCCACATGGTGCTCCCTGCTCAGCAGAGAGCCTGCTTCTTCCTCTCCCTCTGCCTGCCACTCCCCCTGCTTGTGCTCTCTGTCTCTCTCAAATAAATAAATAAATAAAATCTTAAAAAAAAAACCAATAGACTATACTGAACAGAATTCTGATTAGATCAATAAGGCTATTTAGAGAGCACATAGTAGGCATTCAGCAATGGTTAGTGTTCTTTCTAAAGAAACTACTAGCTCAGAAAATTTCATGTTTTCTGGAACTGAAACTTCAGAAGTAAATCACAGGTCCTTTAAAGTGCCAGTTTAGAATTTTCAGGCCCTTAATGATATTTATTGTAGGATCTTTCAAACATTAGTTCATTTTATTCACATGGGTAATTTATTTATAAAATGATTAAGTTCTCCAGAAGACAATATTTTCACACTTGGTCGTCATTTACTCTGTTAATTCACTTTCAGCATAATTAAAAGCATTTAGCTTCTAAAAGGAGACATTATTTCACACAGTCCAAATTTATTTGCTTTCTTAACTTTAGGTTGCTATCAACCGAACAGACATTGAAGACTTAGACCTCTATGCTACATCTCGGGAAAGGAGATTTCGTTTGTTTGCTTCTATAGAATGTGAAGGACAGTTATTCATGACTCCATATGATTTTATTTTGGCTGTTACAACTGATGAGCCCAAATGTAAGTATGTTTTTTAAATTCTCTTAATAATTTTATAAGATTTTTTTCTTATCTCTGGTTTGTAAAAGTGTGGAACAGGATAAGTTTTCAGAATAACTAACCAAGTAATGTATTTCAAAAGACATTATGCTATATAATCTTACTAGACTAATATTTCTTATAAACTCTGACTGATACCTCTTTTCACAAACTTTCATTTATTTCCTCTTTTTCAGTTCATTGAACTTAAAAACCACCTTACTCTTGATATTCTTTATAATAGGTTCATATTCTGCCTATTCAGTTCTTCCGTCCAGCATGAACAGAGTAATTCAGAGGACTGGCTTTGAAGCTAGACCTGGGTCAAGAATTCTACCTATATTTCTTCTGTATTTGTCCTGGCTCCTACAGGGCAAATACATACTGTTACTCATCTTTTCATGTGTTAGAGCAGTGGTTCTCAAACTCTTTGGCATTATGTACATTCTTGCAAATCTCTTCAGTGAGTAATAGAAGACAGCTATATTCTCATCTGCTTTTTTTATTCAGTAGTTACAGTGTGTTGTTTTTCATAAAGTATATTAAGAAAATCTGCCTCACAGATAAAGAAGTAGGAAAAAGGAAGAGTATTTTAATAGCCCTTTCAGATTATTATAGATATTCTTCTTTGATACTGAATCAACACTTGGCTAGTGTTGCTAGCTTGGCTAGTGAAAAACACTTCTTAAAGTTTAGTTGCAGTGTGGGATTTGAAACTTTTGTCATCTGTTATGTTAAAATCCACTGGCCTACACTGCACTTTGAATGGATCTTTTACCCTTATATAATCTTGTAACATCAAACGGAAGATACTGGTTGATTCAGTTATGCAGATCTTCCAAATATTAACATATTTATTATACAATACATTTTTAAAATCACATTCAGTGATATTGTCATAATATTCTCATGAAAGTCTTTACTTATTGGAAAGCTGTCAAACTCATGGTGGTGTATACAAGTTTTCCCAAATTCTAATTTTTACTGAAAGCTCAAATGTTATTACTGGCAACAAATACTGTCAGTTGTTTTCTTTAAGTGATAGCTGACTTTGTTCATTTGTAAGAAAGTGCCTGCCAGATACCTAAGTCTAAATAACCATAATTTGTCTGTCAGTTGTTCTTTCAAGTAAAAATCATGTTCCATGAAAAAAAGTTCAGTTCACAACTCAAAGAATCACAGTGCTTTCTCTCAAGACAGCGATAGTACTTTGGAATGCAACAGAGTGCTTTATGCACACTTCCCATTTCATCTCACAGCATATGACGACATACTCAAAGACACCTATCCAATGCCGGGTATTGCACTAGGCACTGGAGATAAAGGGGTGAGGGAAACAAACAAATAAAAATAGGTGCCCTCCACCCTCACAATGCTTACAATCTGATGGACAAAACCAACGCTGATCAATGAAATAAGTAAATAGCAAATTATATCTGTGATAAGTGCCATGAAAGAAAGATACTTGAGGCTCTGAGAGCATATTTTGGAGAAGTAACTTAGGTAGCTCAGGGAGATATTCCTTGGGCAAATAAATAAATATCCACATGAAATGTGAATTGTGAATAAGAGTTAACTAGGCTAGTAGGAAGTTGAGAGTAGAGAATTTCAGCAGGAGAAACAGCAAGTATCAAGGTGCCATGACAAGAAGGAATGTGATACATGTGAGGAGGGGAAAAAGATCTGGGTGGCTATAGTGCAAGGAGCAAAGAAGAATATGGTGTGAAGTGAGGGTGGGTATGTGGGGCAGTTCCAAATCATTGAGTCGGTAAGCTTATATTAAACATTTTTGTTTTTATCCTAAAAGTAATGGAAAATCATGACAGTAGTGTAAGCTGCAGAATAATTTGGTGTGTTAGAAAACAACTCAACTGAGTAACTTTTTAAAATCCTTTTGGCTTTATTCAATGATTCATGAATCAGGCAGCATCCAATCTAGCAGATAGTGAGGAGCTCCAAGGAGCTGTATAAAACAAAAGACTTATAGGCAGAAGGGAACAGGAATAAGAAAGTTATACGAGGCAAAAAAAAAAGTGGGTTAGTTATTGAAAGGTTACCTTCCTTTAGAGGACAGCAGGGCTCTCTCAGGCAGATTACAAACTAGTGCTGATTGACTGATTTAAGATTCCATTTCTGGCAGAACAGAAACTGTAATTAAGCCGTGGCTTGGTTATGTGGGTCTTAGCATAAGGAACTCCATATTGAACCTGTTGTCTTGTCTTTAACAGGTGCATACCATTATTAGATTGTGTTTTGAAAAGATCTTTCAGGGTGGACATAGATTGAAGAGGGCCAGAGTGAGCATGAGCAGATCAGAGAGGAGACTCTTGTCCAGGCTTGAAAAGCTTCTAATAAGAGTGGTAATGGTGATGATGGAGTAATGAGTACTAAAAATTTCTGGCTGGTTTACCTGTATGGATGGCAGTGGAGACCAGGTTTGAAGGGAAATATTATAACTTCAACTTTGGACATGATGGATTTAAGATGCCTTAGATATCCAGGCAGTTGGATCTGGCTTTTGATCATTCATTTCAAGTCATTGAAAATCAATGTACCAAATAATCAATTGTTTGATAATCTACTTGAAACTGCCAAACAAATGCCTTAAGTTATGTTAGAACAAATTATAGCCCTTTTTCTTCAGAGCTAGGGATATGGCAAAACCTTAAATAAATCCTTAAGAGCTAATATATAGCATGGTTACTGTAGTTGATAATACCGTATTGTATAATTGAAATTTGCCAAGAGAGTAGATCTTAAGCATTCCTAATAGTAACCAAAAAAGTAACTATGTGAGGTGAAAAAAAATGTGTAAAAGTTCAAAAAATATTAAATCCTAAATAATTTGGCAAATTGGCTACTTTGAAAATTAGCTTTTAATCAATTAATATTTTATTTTATTTTTTTTTTTTAAAGATTTTATTTATTTATTTGAGAGAGAATGAGATAGAGAGAGAGCATGAGAGGGGGGAGGGTCAGAGGGAGAAGCAGACTCCCTGCCGAGCAGGGAGCCCGATGCGGGACCCGATCCCGGAACTCCAGGATCATGACCTGAGCCGAAGGCAGTCGCTTAACCAACTGAGCCACCCAGGCGTCCCTAATCAATTAATATTTTAGATTTTAGATTATTTCTGTTGGAGATGAGGGGAGAGGGCTGGGTAGAGTATATATTTAGGGTTCATCTGTATGTGATTGGTAATTAATGCAATAATTATGGATGAGATTGCCTAGGAGGCAGTATAGTGTGAGAACATAGGTGACGAAGGACCAATCCTCAAGGAACTCCTAGACTTTAAATGATGAAGGTACAACAGCTTGAAAGATGAGCCTCAAAAGGAAAAATAGGAGTATCCAGAAACATGGGAACAAAATCAAGAGTATGGAGTCATAGAAGCCAAGAAAAATGAACAGAATGGTCAAATGAGATGTTAAGTTAGATGAGGACAGAAAAATGTCTACTAGATTTAGTAATTTGAAGGTTATTGATGATTTTTAAAACGATGTTTCAGTGTAGTGATTAGAGCAAAGACCAGATTGCAAGAGCAGATGAAGAAATGAAGACAGTGAGTGTAAAGGACCCTTTCAAAATGTTTGGCTGTGAAGTAGAGAGGAAATAAAAGATAGTAGTTGAAGGAGAGACTTTATCATGCAATATTTTGTCAGGAGACTCTGAGGTTATCAACTGAAGGAGAGGGAACTATATGAAAAAACACATGGGATCAAGAGAGTAAATGGTGTATTCAGAATAGTCCACTTTGGGAGTATGTAAGGTAGTAGTGATAGAAAAGGCTATAAATTGAGTAGGGCTCTTTTTTGGAGGAATTTGACGGCTATGGTAAGGATTATACCTCTCTGCGCTCCTTTAACCTCCCTTTCCTCCCTCCCTTCTAGAAATATTTATTGAGTACTTACCATGTACCACATAACCGTGTTTCGCCTTGGAATTGGTTGTTTGATACTTTTTGTCCTCTTAAAATATTTTAAGTTTCGTAAGTGTAGGGACTGTACATAGAAAAGGCCCTTATACAAAAATAGATATATATGTGTTCCATACATTTGTTTAATTGATTTCATACAATGTGGACTTTTTATATTTATTATTAAGTTAGCACAGATTTGATAAAACTGTTGATGTATTTTTTAGAATATCAAATGGTATTTTTGCATCAAATTCTATAATTTTTGTCAAATTTATATTTGAGAAGTCATTCAATAAGTAATGCTTAATTTAGAATTTCATAGTTTGAAAATTTTTAATTCATTATTTTCTTGAATTTTTTCTTCATAATATACTGACTGTAAGCCTGCTGGTGGCTTTTTACTTTTTGGAAATAAATTTCAAATTTGATTCTTTTCAAGATATTACAAAACTACCACTTGCAGGAAAAAACATTCCATTATAAAAAACTTGCACAGGACATTTAACAACCAGAAATTAACTGATCAGTTAGTTTCAAACTGGGACTTTTAAAACATAGTTAAGAATGATCACTAAAGATCAAGATATTTGTAAAAACTTTTTTTCAAGTGTAGGGTTACAAAAAGAAATATTTGCCTCAGAAGAGAAAATGTTTCATAGACTGAATATTAAATCGTATGTATATCAATGTGGCATATTGAAATTAGACAGACTTGTATTTAAACCTGAGCATTCATTTACTAGCTTTGAGAACTTTGTTAAATTATTTATTTTTTTGTCTCCTCATTTATAAAAATAAAAATAATAGCAACCTCATGAGATTTTTGAAGATTGAGTGATATTGGTTGTGTTTAGTAAAATATCAGATACACGGTAAGCACTTAATACATGTTGGTAGCTGTCATTGTCACTATCTTCATCATCGTTTGAATTCATAATCATAATTTTTTAAAAAAATCTTTGATATAATTTTATGGTGCCATCAACAGGAAAAAATTGGTATGCTGTGTAAACATTTGCTTAATATAGTTCAAATAAATGTTAATCAAGATATATTTGATTGTTGATTATAGCTTTGTGTTTGAAATCTAGAAAAATTCTTATTTTACCTACCTAAATAGAACCTAAAAGGTAAGTTTCCCTTCCAAAACTAAAATAATTGATTACCTTCATGTAGCTTCAAGTATTATTTTAATTTTAGTTTTAAAAAATATATTGTTAAAAATTTCAAACATACATAAAAGTATTAAAAATATGATGAACATCAACCTATAGCTGAAGAAATAAAATACATCCAATAGAATTGAAGTCCCTCTTCACCCAAGTTATATTTATATATGTAGTAACTTCATATGAAATAAGGAATTTAGAAAATCAGAAAATCCTTTGAAGAACAATCTTAATGGCTCTTTAGTCTTTATAAAAAAAGCTAATAATACTGAACATGGTGACATATCCGGCAGAATGAATATGTCTTTTGTGAATAATTTACCCTGGAAATCTCATAAACCCTACAAAACTCAAGAGTGTGTCTAACTTCCTCTTCTGATAAATAGCTTCTGAACATTGCATAAGAGCATGTGCGTGTACTTTTGTGCCATTTGTTTTTCTTCTGTTCATACTGCTATATTTCAAAAGCAACAGATAATAAATACTATTTACAGTGTTCTGTTCATTATGAAAAGGAGGATGAAATAAATGTATTAGAATTAAGGCTAAATGCTGACTTCTTTATAAACCTGTGATTTTAATCACTTGATTACACATTTGTATAAATTATCTTGGGTAAAAAAAGGATATTGTTGCTATATAGAGAAGAAGTCAATCTCCATAAAAATCGGTTTGCTGAATTTTAGAACATACTTCTATGCTTTCGATCTTAAAGTGACTTATTATATTGCTTACAAAAAAGAAAGTTACATGGCAAAAACTGCCTATCTTATAGTCTTGACTTCGATGTACTGTTCACAGTAACTATGGTTAATTATAAAGAAATAGCCACATTGCCATGTAAAAAAATTATTGGTTGTCATTATTGTAATGTAGCTGAAATAATTAATATTTACCAGCTCCTAATGCAGCTGTGTTATAAGACTTAATCACATATAAATCTGGAGATAATTCTTGGGCAGACATTAGATATTTAGAGTTTTCAAATCTGAGCAAAGGAAACAGCAATGGTGACTGAGCATTTATTCCAATATTATAAGATTTATAGTGTTTGAGATCTTCAAGGGTGTGAGGAGGAATCAGAAAAAGAAAGTGATCTTGGTAATTTATTCAACTATAACACTCTTGTTCTAGAAATGATTCTTAAATACAGGGAAAGAATGGAGAACAGGATGAGGGTCTCCTGGATGTGAGGGCGATCTGGCTGCGACATCTGTCACCCCATTGATCGCCAGGGTTGATTCGGCTGATCTGGCTGGCTAGGCGGGTGTCCCCTTCCTCCCTCACCGCTCCATGTGCGTCCCTCCCGAAGCTGCGCGCTCAGTCGAAGAGGACGACCTTCCCCGATAGAGGAGGACCGTTCTTCGGTCAAGGGTATACAAGTAGCTGCGCTCCCCTGCTAGAACCTCCAAACAAGCTCTCAAGGATGAGGGTCTCCCTATCGTGTTACCTGCTTTCATCTTCACCTCCTTTTCTCATTGCCCCCATCCTTCCCCTTCACCCTAGAGAGACCTGGCATTTGAATTATAACTAGAGATAAAGCAGAGATCATAGGCAGCACCTTAAAATTATAATTTCTCTATGTTCATATTTTATGTTCTAGTATGAATATTTAATAAATATCAGTGTTTGTGTTTTTAAGCCCATAGGATGTTTAACATGGAGTGAGTTAACTTTATAAATCCAGAAATCCCCAAAGTAAGATGATTATGGAAAATGTTTCCTATTCTACTGCTATCACTTATTATAACTAGTGTATAGTACATGAAACAAATACATAACATAAGTAAAACCTATACCTTAGATCCACATCTCAAAGCTAAAAAATACTTTGTCTTTTAGATATAGAAGCTTGGTGTTATGAGTTAGGGTTGTAGATGGTTACTGAATTCAGATGTACATTACATGAAGTATTTATTATCTAACCCTTTTATATTTGTTTATTACAGTTGTTAAAACGTGGAAGTCACTTACCAAACAGGTAGGTTAAAGCTCTTGGTGTACATATGCATGCACACTATATATATATGCATACCCACTTTGGAAAATAGTTTGGCATCATCTATAAAATTAAAGATACACATACCCTATACCTACCAGTTCTCTTGGATCTCAGTTCTGCCATACGTATACCTAGTAAAGTTAAACTTGAATATGCCCTATGATCCAGTAATTTTACACTAGTCTCTATACCTAGAGAAACTCGTACATGCATGAGAGGTTCACAGGCATGTTATTAGATTATTCATGGTTGGCCAGAAAGACTACAGTACAATGTCAATAAGATAAATAAGTTTTTATATATTCATACAGTGAATAGTATACCAAGTGAAAACAAATGAATTATACTGGTGCTTAAACTAGATAAATCTGGGAAACATAATGACAGGCAGTTCACAAAAATATAAATTACAGTTCCATTTACATAAAGTCTAAAAAGAAGCCACTTAAGGATGCATTCATAGGTGGGAAAACTAAGAATGATAAATATTAAATTCAAGACAATATTTACCTCTGGGGGAGATGGAAGGAAATATCATCAGTGAGAAGTGCAAAGAGGCTTCTAAAGTACTGGTAATTTTCTGTTTCTTAACAATTTCTAACTTTAAATTTTACATATATTCCTTTTGCACTTTTAAATGTATGATAAACTTCAATTAAAAAAAAAAAAAACATATTAGTATAGCATTCTAGGGAACTTCCTTAACCAGTTATAGAGAATCTTCCAAAAGCCTGTAGCAAACATGATGTTTACATATAAAACTTTAGACATTCTCTTTCAAATTAGATAGAATACAAATATGTCTGCTATCACAACTACTACTCACTGTTTTATTACAGGTCTAAGCTAAGGTAGTATATTAATTTGCTAGGGCTGCTGTAACAAATACCAAAGTTGGGTGGCTTAAGCAACAGAAATTTATTTTCTCACAGTTCTGGAGGCTGGAAGTTCAGGATCAAGGTGTTGGCAGGGTGGGTTTCTCCTGAGGCCTCCCTCCTTGGCTTGTAGATGTCTGTCTTCTCCCTCTGTCATCTCCCCATCATTGTTGTCTTCTTATAAGGACACCAGTCATATTGGATTAGGACCAACTATAATGACCTCGTTTAATAATCTTAATTACCTTTGTAAAGGCCGTCTCTAAATACAGTCACATTCTGGGTACTGAGAATTATGACTTCAGATTTGAGGTAGACATAACTCAGGCTATAACATGTAGTATGACAAGAAAAAATAGGTTCCAAGGAGCAAGACAGTAAGAAACAATATGATTGAGAGAGAAATATAAAAATGCATAGATTTCAAATTCAGATTTAGTAAAAGTTTAGCAAGGTTGCTGCTAGTGTTTCTGCACCAGCAATAGCAATTAGAAACTGCACTATCAAATAAGATACTTTTCACAATAGCAACAAAAACTATTAGATTCTTAGTGTACTTAACAGAAGATGTGCAAGATATTATTCTATTTTTTAAGAGATATGAGTAAGCAGAGAAATATGTCATGTTCACAGATGATTCATTTAGAAGAGTCAGGGCCCAGAATTTTCCAAACAATTCTGAAAAGGAAGGAAGGGAAGCAAACAGACAAACAATAGGATGAGAACAATTGGCCTGTCTCGTATTAAGATTAATAATAGAGCTATAATTAAAATAGTATTATATTATTGCAAGAATTTTTTAATTAGATGAAAATAATAGAATATAGAATCTAGAAACAGACCCAGGCATGTATGGGAAGATCTGTAAATCCCTGGAGGAAGGATTGACCTTTAGGTATTGGAACAATAGTCTTTCCAAATGGGGCTAAATACAATTAAATATCAAACTGACCACCATATACAAAAGCAAATTTCAGATGGATTAAGTTCCTACTTTGACAAAAAATTCTGAAATATTAGAAGTAAAATAAAGGACACAAGAGGTTTCATTAGATGAGACACATAAAACAAAGCTCAAAGGAAATTTGGAAAATTTTACTAAATTAAATATCAGAAACTTTGGCATACCAAAAGAGTGCCAACAATGTTAAAAGATGTATGACAGATGGGAAAATATGCTTGCAATATATTAACAAAATATTAAGTGTACTATACTTATATAGGACTCCTGTAAGTCAATATAAAAAAGATAATCAGCTCAGTAAGAAAAAAAGGGTAAACATAGAATGGCTGATAAATATATATAAAGGACCTCGACCTCACTAGTGATTAGGGATATGCAAATTAAACCAATAATATGGTACTGTTTCACACCCATCAGATTATCAGCTTCCAGAAATCTAGCAGTACCAATAATTAGCAACGAAGAAGAAAGAACCAGGTGAGGGTGTATTGTATATTCACTTTTGAGAGAAATTTGGCAAATGTAATAAAGTTGAAAGTACACATCAAAAACTCTACTTCTAGAGAAGTATACTAGAGAAATATTACACCAGCAGTCCTGTACGCGTTTTCAGCAGCATCGATTGTAATAGCCAAAATTAAAAAAAAGAAACAATATAAATGTCAGTCAGTTGAGAAATGAATAAAAAAATTGTGAAATAGGCATTCAAAGACAAATACAGTAATACAGAACCACAATGAAAAAATACATCCATCCAAGTTATGAATGGACCTAGAAGACTGAAAGTTGAGTAACAGCAAGTTGCAGAATAATATAGACTGCCTGTTCTTAAAGTGCAAACACCTTTTCAGGGGTCCATGAAGTCAAAACTATTTTTATGATAACACCGAGAAGATAATTTGTTTTATTATTTGCATTCTCTCATAAGTGTACAGTGGGGTTTTTTAGAGGCTACAGGATGATTGATGATGCCATCAATCTGACATCTAATAGAATATGTGTTTGTGTATTTTTGTGTTTAAAAATTTATCATTTCTACTTCCACATGCATTAAATATGATATCCACATAAACAAGATCTCCTTGGGGTCCATAATAATTTTTAAGAGTATAAAGAATTACATTTCAGAACTGCTAATATAGACCTGCTGTGTAGCCATTAAAATGCAATGAAGAATATTTGGCAGGAAAATATGCCCATGAAGTATTAAGTGCAAAGAGTAAGTTACAAAACAATATGTAGAAAATAATTTAATATTTGCTGCAATGACAAAAAGCTATATAATTATGCCTAGAGAGAATTAGACTAAAAGGATTTAAATAAAACTTTCAATTATGGTTCATTCCTGGATTGAAATTAGTTTTTATTTTCTATACTTGCTAATTTTCCTATAATGCATATATATTAACTATATAATAAGATAAAATTGTACTTATTTAAGAAAATTATATAAATCTTTTACAAGGCACCATAATTCTAGGAAATGAATTTGATACAGCAAATATCTATTTAATATCAACTTACAATATGTGATATAACTCTGATGCTAACCACCCAGATTTAGTGTCAGACTCCACTGATTTAAGGGCACAGTCCCCAACAAGACTGCCCTTATTTCAGATGCCAGCTGCAAGATCAAGGGTCCCCAGGCCCCCCACACTTCTGACCAACTGGCTACAAATCCAAGAGGCTCCCATAATTCCCCTTGAAGGTCAATAATTTGCTAGACTGATTCAGAACTCTGAGACACATTCTGTATTTATAATTAACAGTTTATAATTATTTTAAGAGACACAAATCAGGACTAGCCATATGAAGAGACTCTGAGGACAGGTATAGGAAGATCCCAAACACAGACCTTCCATGCCCTCTTCTCATGGAGAAGTGTGTCACCCCTCCTGGCACACCAATATATTTACTAGTGGCAATCTCCACTGAGCTTGGGTGTTGAGTTGTTATTGAAGGTTTCATTATGTAGGTATAATTGATTCATTGGCCCAGTGATTGAACTCAATCTCCGGGCCCTTTCCCTACCCCTCCCCAGAGGTAGGGAGACCTCAGAGCCCCAACCTTCTAATCATGGTGGTTCTTTCTGGCTATCAGTAACCCATCCAGGGTCATCCTATAACCAAGTGTGATTCAAAGATATAGCATCTTCCAGAAACCAGGGGCAAAGGCCAACCAAAGTATTTATTATTTTTTTAAAGCTTTTTTATTTATTTGAGAGAGAAAGAGAGAGATAGCGAGAGAGCACAAGCAGGTCCCCTGCTAGCAGGGAGCCCAATGTGGGGCTCAATCCCAGGACCCTGAGATCATGATCTGAGCCAAAGGCAGACACCTAATCGACTGAGCCACCCAGATGCCCCAAATTATTTATTATTATAACACTACTACATGTAAGAGACCAAGATCTAGGCACTGGGAATGGGGAGAGAAATTCCCAATCTGAACGGAAATACAGATTTTAATACGTTTTAAAACTTCCTAAAGTGAACTGAAGAGAAAAATCAGTATGTTGGGGCACCTGGATGGCTCAGTTGGTTAAGTGACTGCCTTCGGCTCAGGTCATGATCCTGGAGTCCCGGGATCGAGTCCCGCATCGGGCTCCCTGCTCAGCGAGGAGCCTGCTTCTCCCTCTGACCCTCCCCCCTCTCATGTACTCTCTCTCTCTCTCCCTCTCTCTCTCTCTCATTCTTGCTCTCTCAAATAAATAAATCTTTAAAAAAAAAAATCAGTGTGTTAATTAGATAATCCAGACCAGAAGAAGCTGAATTATTACTAAAATAAACTGCTTAGTCAGTAAGGATCTGGTCAGTCATTTAGTAGTTGTGTGACCTTGGGTAAGTTCTTATCCTCTTTAAGTCTCAGTAAAATATGCATAATGAGGATGTTAATTAAAATTAAATGAGAGATTATATATTGTCAGGCACATAGAGGACACTCAATAAAAGGTAGCTATGATTTTTTTTTTTTTTTTTGGTTGTAAACTCTAGCTGAGTTCAAGCTAGAAGAGATGAAGTTGAATATATGGAAATAGTTAAAATGGAGAAAGAAAAGTTAATATTTATATAATAGATATGGTATACATTAACGTATATAAAATATATGCAAAATGTTATTTTTAATCTCTTGCTCTAACAAAAATATTTATGAGTTTATTGTTTAAGCAGTAAATATTCCAGCTTCTCATCGTTATTCAAGCCCGAATTCTTACCCCTGTGCTGTTGCTACTCTAATCAGAAGCTATTGATCGTCTGGTGGCATCTGTTACTTGCAGTGCAGAGATAGATAGCACTATGAAGGGAATGAAAGTGGGGTTCACAGTGGGCTTCAGGGAATCCATAAATCCCCTAAAAATACCTGTGCTGCCTTTGGCATCCCAGGGTTTCCTTATTTGCCTGTCAGCTCAGCTTTGTAATGAAAAAAAAACAAAACAGTTTATAATGTTACAGAGCATTTTTAGGTACAACCACATCAGGAAGGGTTTGTCTAAAAGTGCTTCTCAAACTGGAATGTAGGGAAACAAAATCGCCCGGAGTTCTTGTTAAAAATACACATTCTGGTTCAGTAGGTCTGGGATGGGAACTGAAATTCTGCTTTTTGAACAAGCTCACGGGTTATGCCTAGGCTATTGGGGAACCACATGTTGAGTAGAAGAATCAGGTCTGGAAATAGAAGTGGTTTCTAGTGTTTTTCAGTGTGTTACTTAGCAAACCACCTTTTTTATTTCAAATTATTTCAGTTTATCTCATCAAATCCTTTAATAATTTTTTTTTACAATTAACCAAAATATAATTTTCATTTAATTATTTTGAACTCAGTATGCACAATAAATTCAAAATTCCTTTAGTATCTGAACAATGATTCAAATGTTTAAATTTTCCAAAAAAGCTCCCCAACCTGCTGTGGTAGTTTGATTTAGAAACAAGCAAAAAAGGCTGACTAAGCAATTGAAGTCTGTGTTCTTTACTGAATATGTAAGTTAAAATTAGAAAGAAAAAAAAAAAAAGGAAACAGTGGTCATAATCACTCAATACCCCTGAACTCCATCTGACATCTGCACTCTTCGAGTCACTACTAAAATATTCTTCATTCTTTCCCAATTTGATCCTCTGTCCATTTACTTCCTCCACAAAGCTCCCTAAATCCAAGACGGCTACAGAAAAGAGACAGTATGTGAAGCCAGGTCATCATCTCTGACCTTGATTAGGAAATCTACCTTTACTTACCACTTTCATGAAATTATCCTTTTCTAACTGGTTCCTAAACTTAAACTCACTGTTTTATCTTAACCTGATTATTTTATATATATTCCTCCACTTGCAAAATTTATCTGAAATTTTTGGTAGCTCTAACTGAATTCAACATAGCTTCTTTATGATTTACTTTATATTTAGACTGTGGGCAAATACTGGGTTTTGTGGTTGAATGAACCACAGGTATAGAATAGAATAAATACAGCCATGTCTCAGGTCTTCTAAGTGGAGAATTTTTTTGTATATGGCATTTAAATATTTTTTATCTATTTTATAAGTAAGTGGTTTACCTATTAATCAATGTTATGATACCTTATGTTATAGGAATTAAATCAAATGCTCTCAGAAACACCACCAGTTTGGAAAGGATCATCAAAGCTTTTTCGTAATCTTAAAGAAAAAGGTAAGTTAACTTCAGTACTTATGCATTTTAAAATGGACACTGTATTATTTATACTCTTTATATTTTTCCTTATACTTAAAATAATATAACAAATTACTTATATGTGCAGATGTGTGTGTGCATAGAGAAAAAACTGAAAAAAAAAAAACCAAAATATTAATGATTGTTTCTAGGTAGCGGGATTAAAGGTGTTTCTTATTTTTAAATATATTATTCTTGTCTTTCAAATTTTTTAGAAGAAAATGAACTTTTATGGCATAAAAAATTATTTTCCAACCATATTGAGTAGTGAGGGTTATATTTAATTATAGAAAGCATTTTTCAAAAATATTGATCTCCAACTATTTTTCTTCCATTTTACTTCCAGGAGATTATAGATTTTTTAAAAATTTAATAATCACTGTGAAGAACTTACTGGATATGTCTTTTGGTCACCCAATTTGAACATGTTTCTTTTAAAACAACACTTGTTGCAAAATCCACCTTTCAACCTACTATATGATCTGTATCTATGTATCTAAGCTAAGTTGTTATAAATTCATACATTTCCTTGCAATCAAATTATATAGCTTTTATTGCCATTTTCTTTTACACTTAACTTTTTGTACATATTTATAGAAAAGACTAATTAATAAAATCTCTTTAATCTTAAAAAGGAATTTTTCTTGTAAATATACTTTTTTATATTTTCAAATATAAGAGTATATGAAATAAAAATATTAAAGAAATTATATAAACAGTTACCTTTCTCATTTTCATCAATTTTGACAGATATTGGTTTGAAAATAATTATACTCTAGCATGAAGCCAAATATTTTAAAGGATCATTATAATCCATGTATTTTATCTGAGTGGAATTAGAAATTCACATTGCTTCCACCTGGTTCACATGGAATCTGAAAGGGGTAGACACCTTACCTTTCATCGTAGGCTTTTCATAATTAGGGTTTTAAAATCTTTGCGAAATCAGGGCCATGGTATATTTAAAGCTCTTAGAAATTTTTTCCTGGAAATTGTCTTAAAGATTGTCATTCAAATCTAGGGTGGGATGATAGGATTAGGAAAAATCAAAGCTCAGAAAGATAAGTTAGCAAATATAAAAATATTTACTTTTAATACCTCTCATGGGAAAATACAAATTGGATCGAGTATCATCTGAGAAAAACAAATGCATGGAAAAAGGAAATTCTTTGTGGTCATAGAAGGGGTTGAATCTGGAAGCCCTGGGTTTAGGCTTGTCCTAATCTTTATGTTACATGAATATTTGCAAATTTTGGGGGGGAAATGATCTATTCAGTGCTATCCCAGAGAATTATCTATAGTGATGGAAATGTTCTATTTCTGTGTTGTCTCCCATAGTAGCCACTAGCCAGATGTAGGCTTTTAAAAAGCACCTGAAATGTGGCTTCTGTAACAGAGGAACTGAATTTTTTATTGTATTTAATTTTATTTATTTTAAATTTAAGTAGCCACATGTGACCAATGGCTACCCTGTAGGATAGTGCAGAGCTATGTCATGGTGATTGGATTATCGAAGGAATCCATGTACACAAAAAGTTTTAGAACCATTAGGTTAGGCGAAGTAGAATGTCCCAGAGAGCCTTGCTTTTTTATAAATTGGTTTAAGTGGCAAAGGAATTTTAAAGCTAAATCTTGAGAGCTATTGAAGATTAATTTACAGTTGCATTTTATCTGCTTAAAGTATTACCCCCGCAAGAAAATGTTATGCAGTTTTACAAAAAATTAATTGTTATGCAACATTTATGAAAACATGTATTTCAGACTTAGTTATAACAGCCAGCTGTATGATGTATCATGATATAGGAACTAAGCAGTATAATGTTTTTAAGGAACTTCCCTTAGAACTTTTTTATTGAATTTTCAAAAGAAATGTAGTTGACATTTTTCTTACCCTCTTTTTTTATATGCTTAGCATATGTATTTTTATTTTATTTTTTGATCTTGGGTAGCCTTAAAATAAATTAAAAGGTGAGTCTAATAGTTTTACATTTTTGTAATTGGAAAGCATTAAGAATCTACAGTTCATGTTGAGTAGTATTTTCTCTTTTCGTTGATCATTTTTATTAAATTATATCATAAATTTCACGTTGTTCTTGTTTGTGGATTACACCACCTCAAAAACCATTTGGTCCTACAAACAAGTACCTACCATGATAATTATGATTAGTACTCTCACTGCTAATTGTTCACTGAGGGAAATCTTGAGTTAATTATCAAATAAAAGATGTAGTTATTAAACTTTATATCAACCAACATCTCTTGTGTGTTCCACCAGGTCAATTAGAACAACAGTCAGTGATGATGGGATTGTAGAGACATAGAGTCCATTTCCCAATCCCATTCCCCTTTTTTCCTTTTCTTTCTTTCTTTCTTTCTTTCTTTCTTTCTTTCTTTCTTTCTTTCTTTTTCTTTCTTTCTTTCTTTCTTTCTTTCTTTCTTTCTCTCTCTTTTTCTTTCTCTCTCTCTCTCTTTCTATGAGGGATCCCTATGGAATCTAGGTATTGTATCTTTTATATACATTGACCATTCCAGAATCTTTCTCCCATAACATTCATGGCAGTCAACCAGAACTATCTGTCTATAGGTCACAATATTGTAGTATAAACAAAAGAAGGGAATGCTTTCAGGGCCTCCAGCTAGTTCCCTTCAAGTTTTCTGACAAACTGCCTGACAGTGACTTCTCTTCCCTTTGTTCTGTAACAAAGAGCGGAGCCTCAAAGAACATCAGGTAAAATGGACTTTCAAGGTTCACAATCTGATTATTTAAGGATTTTTGTATACCCTTTTACTAAACATTAGGACTATCTGATATCTGGAGAAGTGTTACTGACTTATTCCTGATTTTAATTTTCTCAGGATCCACCTAGAAGCTCAATTAAGCGTTAGTTCTAGTTTGGGGTGTTATGTCCAAAAGCAAGAATTTGAGTAACAGAATATATATTTGTATTTACTCCAAACAAACACCTTTTAAACTTTGTAATACTAGGATTACAGAGAACTCGGGATGCAATATTCAGAAAGGGTAAGCCATGTAATTAAGACAAAAACTTCTTAGAGTACATTTAATAGAAGCATTAACTTTGTCAAAAATAATAATGATAACTTGAAAGCAGAAAAGTGATACAGAGTTTTGTTTTTTTAATGCAATTACAGAAATCATATTTGTAAGCAGGAATATCTAAATTTTTTTTCAAGAGTTATTATTTTTTTCAAGAGTTATTAAGAAGTAATTAAGCGCTTTACAGTTTAACCATTTCCAACCTTTTTATTTTATGTTAGTTCATCCATTGAAAACTAGCAACAAGTTTAAAGTTATAGTTATAAATAAACAATATAATTTTGCTTTCTTGGCCAATATATCTAGGAGTATTAATGGGAATTTTGCATGAGTTTCCACAGAAGCATTGTGAAACAAATTAAAATTAATTTTGTTGCTTCTTTTGCCGTGATTTTTAATAGTTTAGTCTTGTTTAAAACAATACTTAGCTTGTTCTTTAAAACAGTAAGTTCCTTATTAATATTACTTATTACTGTGAGAATAATATTTTGCTTGATAAAGTAATACTTTATATATAGCATTACTAATACTATTTTTCTTCTAGGTGTGATTTCTTACACAGAATATCTTTTTCTTTTATGTATTTTAACAAGTAAGTGTACTCATTGAGTCTACTTTTGGATACAGTTTTGTTTTTAAATCAGAATCTTGGAAAACAAATCTTAGATTCTCTTACTATTGAAAATCACTTTAGGTTTATCTATGGTTATTTTGCAAAATTCATGTCTAAATGTTATCAGCAAATAGCACTATCAAGAGTCAAAGACATAAATGTTTTTATGACATATGGTATAGGAATAAAATGCTCATAAATTATAAATTTTATATCATACATCATTCCTTTTGGTTTACATGAAAGCCTAAAAGTCAGGTCATGTAGGGATTTGTAAATTTCCTGCTACACTCATTGAAATCTTAAGTTTCTTAAGACTAGTGTGAAAGAATGAGTTTTCTAACTGTGAGTGTATCAGAATACCCATTATACATCCTAAAACAGCTTTGTTATTCTCTGCCTCTCATATGCAGCAATTTTTATGAAATATAGGAAGGGCTTACTAATGATTTCAGTTAAATTTCATTGCATTTAATGCAGGAACTTACCTGCTATTGTTCACTGTGCTCCAGCCACCTGGCATTTCTGTTCCTTGAATTCTCACCTCAGGAATTTGTACTTTCTGCTCCCTCTGCCGTCAGTGCTTTTTCCTCAAGATCCTCATGATAATAAACATTATTCAGTTTTCGTTTGAATGTGAAATGTGAACGCTTCTTGACTATCCTCCCTAAAATAGCTCCCTCTCTTACCTCTCCCTTTTTATCCCTTTACCATGTTTTATTTTCTTCATAGCACTTAAAACTACTTGAAAGTATTTGTTTATTGGTTTATATGTTTTTGTCTCCCCATACTTGAATGCAAGGTCCATGATGGCAGAGATTTTCTCTTTTTTGTCCATTTCTGGACAGTGTCTAGCACATGGTAGCCTCTCAAAAACTAGTTGGTGAATGAGTGAAAAAAAAGAATAAATGAAAGAATATCGCTAGAGGGATTTCTGTTTGTGGGGATTTGTAGAGATGTCTGGAAATGCGAATTATCAGTGAAACTCTGTCATTAGAAACAAGTCATAAAATTCCTTGTACTTCTATGATTAGAAAAATCAGAGCCATTATGTTATTCTGAATTTAGTAATGAATGATGTTATGTTGGAGTTCTGTCGCAGGAAGTTTGGGGGATGTACATGTGTGCATATGAATTTTGAAAATTATCATCCTTTATTTTTTCTTGTATTTTTTTTCCTCCTGGACTCAAAATGAAATTAAAATGTTGGTGCTGAAGAACAAGAAGTGTTGTGCAGTTAGTAATACAACTATCTGAGGTTGTTCCACACTGGAAGCCATTATGATTCAAGTCTAGTCAATGATGAATACTCCATGAAAACTAGAGGAGTACCAAGGATATCAGAGACTTGTGAAAAAGTTATATTGTTAGCTATAGAACAACTTTGGTTACAAAACTGTTAAGTCTGAAATACCTAAACTGGCAGAGTGACAGGCAAGAATATAATAGAACTGGTTAGGAAAGCCACTTGTTGAGATGGGACAGGGTATGGATAAGAGTGTAGGAAAAAAACATACGGTGGTTTTGCTTACATGGAAAGGTTAGGATCTTTGGATACAGTGAATCTTCCTTTGGAGTTCAGAACCTATTTTAGAAACTTCTGGGAATTTGAATTGAGAACTTTTGGATGTTTTTTAGATTAGAACCAAGAGAAATGTGAAAACAGAGCTGGCAGAAAGTGGGCTAGAGAATTCACCTTACCTGTCTATGATTCTTTCCTCTTTGCTATTTATTATTTTAACTTCATTTTCCCTTCCAAACAGTGAGGACTTCTTTTCATTGTGTATTTTCAAGATCATTTTAAAGCTTAAAACTTGGTTATTCGAGATAATGAAATTTTTTATTTCTTTCTTAATTGAATGCTAATGAAAGTAAGTTTCAATTCCTAAACTATATGCCAGAAATGAGCCTGCATATAAGACTGGCTTCTGTTTCCATTTTCAGAGTCAGCTATTACCGGTTAAGAAAGTAAGGTTACATGCTTCTCTTTTGCTAGTTTCAAGATTTTACAACAGGTAATGCTAAATATATCTGTGGGAGGCCCCTTTTAAAAACTTTTTGCCAGTCATCTCAAAAGAAAGGGTCAGAGGGACGCCTAGGTGGATCAGTCCGTTAAGCTAATGACCCTTGGTTTTGGCTCAGGTCATGATCTCAGGGTCTTGAGATCCAGCCCCCCAGCAGGCTCTGCGTTCAGTGTGGAGTCTGCTTGAGATTCTCCCTCTCGCTCCCCCTCTACCACTCCACCCCTCACGCGACTGCGTGCACCTGTGTGTGTGTGCGCGCGCGCATGCATGTGTGCTCTCTAAAATAAATGAATGGATGAAATCTTAAAAAAAGAAAAGGTCAGATGTTTCAGAAAGGCATGTGCACTGAGCTTCTCTTTGAAGGATATGTAAGTTTTCTTCTGTGGGAGGTTTTCTTCTTTATGCTTTAGAAGGGGATAAAGGGATTGAACCTCATTATAAGGTTCATAAAATTAAACAGTTCTTAGTGTTTACAAGTGCGTCTTTCGCAGAAAAGCAATTGTTCCTTGTATTTTGGGGAAATTGAGAATTACCCAAGCCTCTTTTATTTTATATGTCTGCTTTTGAAGCTTCTGAAAGTTTAAACCCACTACGTAATCTCTTGTGCTTGACATTTATTTTCATAGGTCATTTCCATTCTGATTTTCCTAAGAATCAGGATTGGTCCATTGTGTCATATTTTTTTTCTTTTGTTCTAAATATTGAACATATGTGATGATTTGCTATTTCCCTTTTAAACTGACAAACTTGGGATAACAAAAAGAAGTACTTCTTTTTGGAAGTTAAGGTAGTTAAATTCTACTGCGTGTGCTGCACAGCAGCTATCAGACAAATACTTTTAAAGTGTATTATCAATTTTGCTGCTAAGAGTGCTAATACATGAACCAGAAATATGTATACATATGTAGCTTTTATTATATTTCATTAATAGTAACCTGCTTTTAATTTCTTGCTGAAAGAAAGTATTTTTGTACAGAGTATACTTAACTATTCACAACTGCACTTTAAAAACATTTTTCCATTTCACAAGTGCCTTTCTGTTCTTTCTGGCAGAACCACATGCAGGTTTTAGAATAGCTTTCAACATGTTTGACACTGATGGCAATGAGATGGTGGATAAAAAGGAGTTTTTGGTGGTATGTATATTATATGCTGCATTTTATCAATAAATATTGCTTATTTACATCCTTATGTTTTTGCATTATTTGGAATAACATAGAAGGAAGAGTGAAAAATTTATGCTTTCACCTTAATTTAATAAAGAAGTACAGCGTTGTGTACTTTAAATAATTTTTATATTATAAAAATATAAATTGTATTCATTATGTAAAGATGATTATAGTTGTTTACATGTTTTCTGAACATTTGAAATGAGTCAAATATTTTCCACTGGGTGGATAACAGGCAGTTCAAGGTGTGGTATACGCTCAGTTGTGCTCAGACCCCGTCGTATCAGCCCCCCAGCCACAGCTCTTTGCCACCGGAACTTCCCTTCCTTCTCATGATAGGACCTGTGGTTTTTTTTTCTGCTTTTCTCTTCCACTCATGACTGCCTTATATTCCAGTCTTGTCCCCATTTTGCTGTTCCTTTCTCTTGTCTTTGAACAAGGGCTGATCTAAAATGGGGAAAACAAGATTGTTCTGAGGTATCTGCCTTCAGTCTTCCTCACCTGACTGATGCAGCTTGGTGCTGGTTTGGCAACATCATCAGCTGCTCACTCATCTTGCCACTCCCCTTCCAGAATTTTCCTATTTCTTCTTACCCATGGATCCTGCATCTGCTTCGGTGGCAAAATGCCTGTTCTATTTTTTTTCTCCAAAGTAGAGATCCTTACAGTAACAAGTTCTACCCTTAACATTTATGTTCAATTCTGTATTTACCTATAATTCCTAGCTAAAAGAAAAGGGAGAGATGGCATATAAATAGCCATCTTATTTTCTATTTTCTTTTGTAACAAGCCATTAAAAATCCCTCAGAAAACCTCTTAAACAGCTTAGTATTTTCCTCAGAGGCTGGAACATGGAAGAGAAACTATGAAATCATTCTTTTCTGTGGTAGAAAAGGGAAGAGATAAAAATCCTTGTCATAATGAGTAGCCATTCAAAAGGAAGCAAGCAGACTAATTACTGGGATCTATCAGATGACTTACTCTAACACCCATGTAGCCCTTGCCTGGGGACAGTCCCTGAGCCACACCATTGGAACCTGGAACCATGAAGGACCCCTCATTTGAGTGCTTTTCAGGATGCCGTGGGGAGGTGAGAGTTTTCAGTTTCACTGCAAAGATAGACATATGTTCCTAACACCCTAAAATAAACAGATTTAGTTTAATATAGTTTTGTTATGATAGCATAAAACTGTATTTTAGGACTTTCAGAATGGGCCTAGTATTCTAAATAATTTTTAATAAAGTTTCTGTGGCAACACTGCCAAGTTCTACCCCATCGACTAAAAGAGTACCTTTAGGAACTCTGCGTTGAAAGGTGTCTCTATAGATGTCCTTTGGAATATTGTCTGTTTGTGGGGATGGGAGGTAAAAACGTTCACGTACAACTTGTGTCCCCTCTCTACTCTTTGCTGTGGTTTACTCTTTGCAGGGCTGTCCTGCTACCTCATAAGTGGTGTTTTTTGTTTGTTGTTTTTATTTGTTTGTAAACAGCAAAGAATTCCTGAAAGCAGGAGGTAGAGTTGAGCTGACTTCCTTGTAGAGGTCTAAAACCTATGATTCTCCTGCCTACTTAAAAAATGATTATTAATAACCTTTGCTAAAAACTCTTTTCACTAAGAAAAAGTGTGAAAATAAATGTATTTGTTAAAAAATCATTCAGATTCTATACTGTATTTGTGTTATCACATATCTTGGGAGGTGATACGTTTTATTTGACTTTCAACTATTGCCATACAAAATGAAATGAAGAGTTAAGATAGCTGTTCCAGTTACAAAGCCACAAACAGTGACCTCCCCAGAAAGCTGTGATAGAGGTAGGACTAGGCTTCCATTTGTAAAATAGGATTTTAAAGAGGTAATAATACCATTGATAATAGAGCTGACATTTCTTGAGAGGTTACTATGTGACAGGCAATGTGCTGAGTAACTATCTGTAATATTTCCTTTGCACAGCATTCTTACAAGACCTGGTGATTGTACCTCAATGTAGCTGGAGGAAAAAAAAAATATTCCTCTAAAGTAAGGAATTATCTACATGTTCTGGAAATGGAAAACAATCCCTCAAATAATTAGAGTAACTTGTCCAAGGGGTTGTACGCAGAGCCCACAATGTACAGTTACCTGAAAGGGACTTTAGGGGGCGTCCTCATTTCACATATGAGTAAATTGGAGCCTCGTGAGGCATATGTGACCGAAGATGGGCTCACACCCAGAGCCCCTGAATTCTATTCCAGTGTTATTTCTACCCCAGTTGGCTTCATCTCTTTTATTTGTGTGTCACAAACTCCCTGTCTTTATGTCTTAGAGATAAAGTAAAGCTATAATTTTGTAAGTTTAACTGAACCATAGGCTGCTGATGGCAAAGGGTGTGGTTTTTTTTCTCAGGAAAAAAAAATTGGTATCAGAAAATGTATCTATAGTAGTTTTAATGTTCTTGGTAGATGAAGCTAATTCTTTGTTTTTAGGATATACCTAGCACAGAGTGGTAACTAGGTACCCAGAAACACTGGATATTTGATTCTTGATCACTTTCTCTTTCAGCTTCAAGAGATATTCAGGAAAAAAAATGAAAAGAGAGAAACAAAAGGAGATGAAGAAAAGCGTGCAATGCTGGTAAGAATAATTTATAGTAGTTTAAGGTGGGTTTTCCAGCTGAGAATTATTTTATTCATGTTGAAAAACAATAATTAAAGTCTGTAACTGTGGAGCTGTCCCTTTTGGGAAAACTTTCTGAAGTTCTTACATAGAAAATTTGCTTCAGATTTATATGCATCTCTATCAATATTATATCCAATATTGATATTAAACATGTGTGTCCATAATCCCACTCATTATATCATTTTCATCCATATTGTTGTTATCCATGAGATTTGAAGGGTATATCATATAATAGATGAATACAGATCATTATGCATGAAAAAATTTAAAGGTGAATTGCAAAGATTTAATTATACATGTGAGTGAATTTAGTGGCACTATAGCCATATGAATGTCAAAAAAAACAAGGAATAATATGTTTTTTTGAATTCTTAGAAATATGGGCTCTTCTTGGATGACTAATGTTTTCAACTTATTCTGAAGGTAGAGTTAAGCAACATTTCCCTCCATTTTCCTACCAGTTTTCTTTTTGTTTATCCCACATATTTCAGTCTGACAGTATCCCAGGTTCATATAATAAAAATAACAAACATGTTCTGAGATCTTACTATCAGGGACTGTAGTAGATGCTTTGCATGCATTTTCTCATTTAATCTGCTAATAGTTCTCTTATTATCTGTAATTATGTCAAAGCCAAGATTGGAGTCCATGGCTGGGCAGCTCCCAAACTGTACTTTTACCCACTATAGCATATTTTTTCATCTGGTACTTAGCAGAAACACAGTTCTGTTGAGATGTAAATGATAACTGTTTCCTTTGCAAATTAGTGACCCTGTGCAGTAGTTTAGTTGGTCTACCTGGAATTCAAATAATTAACCTCAGGGAGTTGCGACTTTTTTTTATGATTTTCATTGTTATAAGGATATGTATTATGTTTTTTAAAAACATGGATTATCTATAGCAGATGGTGCCATATTCAATCCCAATAGATTAAGTTTGTATTTATGTTTAATAAAATCAGATTATCAGGATATGAAATACCTATTATTTCATAGTATATTTGACTATAATTATCAATATTTGTTGAACCACCCTCAATATTCTAATTGACAAACTTATGGAAGACACTCTTAAAAAATCAAAGAGCTGATATAATGTTAGCCAGGAATTAAAAGGGGCATTACGAATTCTCTAATTCAGGTCTTATGGTTTTTAAATTATAATCTATAAATCCCATAGGAATTAGCCCCATAAATGCCATTTTTTAGAATATTAGCAAATAACACTAGAGAATTAAATACCTTCATAAATTTTATTTTCTGTAGATAACATTGAAAGAGTAAGCAATTGTTTTAATTTTGATGGATTAGCTATACTTAACTGGATAGCCAAGTTGTTAATAAAATATCATTTAGGAGGTTGAACTATGTTAATTAATCTTTTGAGATACCTCAGTGATAGAATAGATCATATTTCAATGGATATAAATTTGTGTTTTTTTAATTTGAGCATAATTGAAACACATGGTATTTACATTAGTTTCAGAAATTTAACTGTTTTATTTATTTGTTTATTTATACTACTTCCAGAAAGGACTTGTGGATCTTCCAAGAAAAACACAATACTATTTTAATCATTAACATTTACAAAAATACGTAAGTCAAATAACGAAGGGAGAGAGGAAAGGGAGAAATGATAGCAGACAACCCACATTGGGAAAAGTTAGTGTCAGCACAAAGCTTGGCTCTGAGCTTTATTGCAGCCCAAGTAAAGTAAAGTTAATGCTGATTTAATGCAAATAGCTCATAATAATGATATAGTAAAACCTCATTAACTTGGACTAATTAGGGAAAGCCTATCTGAATTATGAAACTTAAATTATATCAGTATACCCTAAATTATATAATTTTATATGCGTACAGGTCAGTGAAGCATTCTCTAGCAAATATATGGAGAAGGAGACTTGTTTTAAAGAATAGATAAAAAGAATTTATAAGTAATATACTGTATAACTTGCTTATATGTAAAGAAATGCTTACTAGAGTCATTGATCTACACAGGTACCTCGTAGGTATTTATCTTACAGAGTTTAATTAGTGCTCCTGAAATTTATTTACATAATTTAGCTATCAAAACTATTCCTTAAAACAATTCAGAAGTAAACTTTAGTACAGCCTCTGAACTAAATAAATAGCATTCTAAGACAGTATAGCTCTCTACAAATATTTGTTACTATGTTTAACAATAATGATGATTAGTGGTAACTTACTGTTAATTGTTGCCACATTTTAAATAATGCAAATCTGAACTGATGAGATTTTTGAGTTTTTAAGCCATTGAAATTTAGTGTGTAGTGAAAATATATCAATTACATTAGGGAGACAGTATAACACAGGCTTAGGAGTCATTTATTATCTGGGTGACCTTGAACAGGTCCTTAACCTGCCTGTGCCTCAGTTTCTTCATTTGTACAATGGGGATAATAGTAGTAATGACCACATGTGATTGTTATGGAGATTAAATGAGCTAAAACATGTAACCACTTAATAGTATATGCTTCAGAAGGAAAGAAGGGAACATAACATTTCTTGAGACACTCTGTGCTATATCCATTATAAATGTTACGCCCATTTAGTCATCATTACATTTCTGCCAGGTAAGTATCATACCATTTACAGATGAGAAAGCCATCTTAGAGAGGTTCATTAACTTGCCTAAGATCACAGCACTAAAAAGAACAGAACAAGATTCCGCTGCAGATCTCTCGTACCATTTCCACTGCCATGCTGATATATCTAGATTGTTCCCCTAACCCATATAGAATTGCTGAAGCATGTCTAAATAAAACCGTGTACTTCAGAGGAATGTTTTACTCAAAGCAGTAGCTGATCAGAAAGTTAAAATGAAAATGATTGAAATGAGCACAGATTCATTTAATATTTAATTATATGAGATTTGAAAAACTTTGCTACTCATCTTTAACATTTATCCCACTTGTATTGTGTGTGTGCTCTATATAGAATGTAGCATAATGATTTGCCCTTCCTAATTGATTATTTTGTCGTCTTTTTCTTTTTTTCTTTTGCTATACTTGGGTTCATTCTGAAATGTGACACTTCATTTGGCCCTTTGTGCTCTGTGTCAGCGTCTTCAACTTTATGGATACCATTCTCCTACTAATAGTGTATGTACAATACTTTACATGTTCTTTATGTAAATAGCCCTCACCTGTTATGCTTGATAATGTTATCTCTTTATATATAGCTATATCTGCTATTGAGAATGTTTAGGAATTTATTGAATATAATAAGGTGCAGCCAAGCCAAAATTTTCTATTTCCTTCCTAGATTTATGAGAAGACTAAAATTTACAGAGCCACTATGTATCTTTAACCTTAGATTAAACTAAGGAAAAGCTGAGTGAACAACCACCAAAAGCTCTGGTAAAATAATGAAAATGTTATATTTTTCAGCAGTGTTTGAAGAGTTAAATACAAATTATGGAGCAGATTCTCAGGCTATGCTCCTGCAGAACACAGGTATTTTAAGAACTAGATCTCTCCATCTGATACAGTCTTTTCTCAACTCTAATAAAGAGAATATTAATAGACTTTTCTTAGTCATTAGTATTTCTGCAAAATTTTTCTAAAACTTTTGATGCCTGCCTACTGCCTGTGGTCTATACAAAAGCCTGGTATGATACCTGATATATTTAATATATCAATGTATCATGTTATTTCTCAAAGAGGATTATGATTTTCAGACTCTTCTTTTCTTGAAAAAGTTGAGAATTCCTGCAGATACCTTCCAGATATTCTTATGCTAAGCTTTTCTTCTTTCCTTCCTCCTAGAAAGTCAGAGCTTGTTGGTTAGCCCAGCTCCTAAACAACTGAGAATAGGCCATGGCCCCTTTTGAATGTAAACATGCACAGTTCATTGAATTTCCCCAACGATCCTTAAGTCACTTGGAAGGATCTTTCAAATTATCCCCCTGAGAGGAGCCCTTCAATTCAGGTTACCTGACTCAGTATCCTGCTTGAAAGTGTTACAGTCGTAAGTGTGCAACTCTAAAGCAGGTGTGCTGTCTCCTGTGTTGGAGAGTTGATCAAAATTCCATACTATAAAAATTAACTCTGTTCTAGATTTGAACATATATTGGAGGATGATTCAGCATAAAATAAACCCAAGGGATCTTGCTTCAGTCACAAGGAATGGACCTAGAACAGGTTGGAGAGTAAGCCAAGTCCATGGGACCCTTATGACTAATTCTTTTGATAACTCACAAGTACTTTAAATTTTTACTACAAAATTCACTACTGTTTCCAGTAAATAAAGTCTGCCATATTCTTAAAAATTTTAATGTTCCTCTAGTAATCATTTCAAAAATTTGTAAGAATGTATAAAATGAAAATCTCATAGATTATAATGCCATATGCCGTCTGAAACTTAATAAATGTTAATAATATTTGTGACTTTAACTTATTCTTCTAATCTCATGTGTCATTGCATGAGCCATTTTTCCAACTGTGACATTTTACATTTTTCCTTTAAACTCAAATAATTTTCATATAGATGATTATGTGGTTTTTAAAAATATACATTCCAGAGTACTATCATTAAAAGGAAACAGGTACTAACATAGCTCTAGTTTAAGTTACATATAGAAATTGCATATAGTAATTCAGAGAATAAGAGAATGATATTAAGAAGCCGATTTAAGGGGCGCCTGGGTGGCTCAGCCGGTTAAGCGGCTGCCTTCGGCTCAGGTCCTGATCCCAGGGTCCTGGGATCGAGCCCCGCATCCGGCTCCCTGCTCAGCGGGGAGCCTGCTTCTCCCTCTCCCTCTGCCTGCCTATCTGCCTACTTGTTCTCTCTCTCTGTGTCAAATAAATAAATAAAATCTAAAAAAAAAAAAAAAAGCCGATTTAAATGGCCTATTTTGCTTATATTATGCTTGCTTATTTAATAGTAAAGTAAATATATGATTTTACATTTTATTGTGTAGTATTTTTTTTATTATTTAACTGAAGACATTTTTTCCATCTAAGAATATAAAATACATTTTTTTAAAGATTTTATTTATTTATTTGACAGAGAGAGACACAGCGAGAAAGGGAACACAAGCAGGGGGAGTGGGAGAGGGAGAAGCAGGCCTCCAGCGGAGCAGGGAGCCCGATGCGGGACTTGATCCCAGGACCCTGGGATCATGACCTGGGCTGAAGGCAGACGCCTAACGACTGAGCCACCCAGGTGCCCCTAACCTTTTTTAAAGGCTGTAAATGTATGGAACAATGCTAGACCAATTCTCAGGTTGGCTTGAATTAACTAGCAGTTATGTGCTAGTTTCCAAAATTGTAGAACAACTGGAGTGCCAAAGTATCTAATGTGAGTGCAGTTCGTGGAGCTGAATATAACCTAAGATTCTACCTTTAGGAAGAAGTTCCTTCAGGAAAGGCAGGGACCCTCCTGACTTTGACTATAGAGAGATTCTGTGGCCTCTGTTAATAACCTGTTAGAAAATTTAATCGCTCTTACAGTAGATTCTGCCTGTATTATGTCAAATTATTTCCTGCTACAGTGTAAGGTTGAGCATTCTCCTTCATATCCATGAAAATAGTTACCTTGTAGCCTTTTCTGTTCTGAATAACCATGATTCTTTCCATATTTCTCATATATTCAACTCTTGATTATCTTGCCACAGGAATGAAAACAAGTATTAAAAATTCAAAAGAATAAATAGTGCAAATCAAGTATATTTTACTTTGAAATGTCCTATATGGTTTTTTTAAGTGTTTTAAAGATTATTTTAATTGCCCTAATTCCATTGTAGTCAGAAGAATGCCAATTTTTATACAGTTTTTGACATGTGTTGAAACTTGTTTTATGGACTAAAACAATGTCTGTGTTTGAAAAGAATGTGTATTCTCCAACTAGGGTACAGAGTTGTATTATATAGAAGACCAAACATGTTAATATATGTTTTAAACCTCTATCATTACCAATATTTTGTCAGCTTGATCTGTTAATTAGTATGTTAAAGTTAAAATTAGTATGTTAAACTATACTTACAGTGATAGACTTGTTAATTTTTACTTGTAATTGTTATTTTTAAATTTTATGTATTTTGAAGCAGTGTTACTCCCTGCTATAATAATACAGATTTCTTAAATCTTTTTAGTGAATTGAATCTTCTCTTATATACTATCCTTAGATCTCTAGAAATGTTTTTTGCCTAAAAATCAATATAGTTGTCAAAATAAATATACCAATTTTATTTTTATTAATATTTTGTATTATTTTCTATTTAGTTTTATTTTCTGTTCTTTAGTAATGAAACTTTCCCTTATTTTTATTTTTTTTTATTTTTATTTTTTTTAAAGATTTTATTTATTTATTTGAGAGAGAGAGAATGAGAGAGAGAGAACACATGAGAGGGGATAGGGTCAGAGGACGAAGCAGACTCCCTGCCGAGCAGGGAGCCCGATGTGGGACTCGATCCAGGGACTCCAGGATCATGACCTGAGCCGAAGGCAGTCGCTTAACCAACTGAGCCACCCAGGCGCCCTCCCTTATTTTTAAAATACACTTTTTAGTTCAGAAATTTACTGCAAATAAAATGTAAATATAAAATTAATAATGAAAGTTTAGATCTCGTATAGATCATAAATAAAACATTGCCATGACCCCAAATGCCCCTTCCTAGGTCTTTCTAATCATAATCCCTCCCTCTCCTCCAAGAGATAGCCACAATCATGACTTTTATGTAAATCATGTCTTTGCTTTGTGGTTTTACCACCTACTTAATGCATCCTCAACAATATATTTTTTTTAAGATTTTATTTATTTATTTGAGAGAGAGAGAGAGTGAGCGAGAGAGAGCACAAGCCAGGGGGGAGAGGCAGAAGGAGAGGGAGAAGGAGACTCCCCACTGAGCGGGGAGCCTGATGCGGGGCTCCATCCCAGGACCCCAGGATCATGACCTGAGCCGAAGGCAGATGCTTAACCAACTGAGCCACCCAGGCGCCCCAACAATATAGTTTAGTTTTACCCGTATTTGTGCTTCGTATGAATGGGATCGTATTAAATGAGTTTTTCTGTTCTTGCTTCTTTGACTCAACCATCACGATTGTCTGTTTCATCTGCACTGTTGTATCCAGTCCTACTTTACTCACTTTTATTGCTGTAAGCAGCAGTTCTCAAACATTCTGGTCTCAGGATCCCTTTATTGAAAAGTTAGAGAGGACCCAAAAAAGCTTTTGTTTATGTTGGTTGTATCTGTATTTACCATATTAGAAATTAAAACCGAGAAATTTAAAAGTACTTACCAACCCATTTAAAAATAATAAACTCACAAGTTAAACATATTTTATGAAAAATAACTTAAAAAATGTAGTGAGGAGGGTGGTATTTCACATTCTTTGGGAATCTCTATAATGTCTGGTTTAATAGAAGACAGCTGGTTTCTCATGGATGCTTATGCATTCAAGCTGTTGCAGTATGTTATTTTGGCAACAAATACTACTAATTGTTTCCCCTGAAGTGACAGGCTCACTTGGTTCATTTTCAGAAAACTGCCCACCAGATACCAAAGTCTGAATAACTATACTTTCTCTAGCCATTGTTCTTTCAAGTAAAAATGGCAGCTCTTGAAAGAAGTAACTAGTTCACCTTGCAACACAAACCTTTGCACAAAGGCTTTTTCTCAAGACAGCCATTATACTTCAGAAGTGTTTTATGCATGCTTCTAGTTTCATCACATTGAAAATTAAAAAGGTGTGTGCTCAAAGATTAATTTAAAAAATTGTGTTTTATTCTTCAGCAAGTACATTCTTAAGTGAATTTTTTTTTTTTAATATGAGTGTATGGAACTGAAGAATGTAATGACTTTGGTCTTTGTTGCCACTGCTGTCTTGTACTAAGACATCAGCAGTTTTACCCACCATTGCTGTTACACCATCACTCAACATAGTACCTGAGGCAAACAACATCTATACGATGCTTTTAAGAAGATATAACTATTTTATATTTTGTCCAGCTTTTTCAGTTATTTTCAATGAGAAGCTTGCTGCTGCTTACTAGCCTGTCATTAATAGAAACCTGGCATATCTTTTCGGTTTCTGTCCTTATATCTTGATATAGGTCTTTTTTAAAAGCATATAATTTGTGTATGTTATTGCTTCTTTTTTATATGGGTTGATAATTTCTACTTTTTAATTTGACAGATTCAGTCAGTTTACATTACTGTGATTATTAATTTATTTGGATTTATTTTAGCCATTCTATATACTCTTTTCCTTTCTTACCTTTCTTTTGAATTAACTAAGGTTTATTTTTACTCGTTTTATTTTCTTCTCTATTAGTTTAGAAGACACCATATTTCTATGTCTTATATAGTTATTCTTGAAATTTTAATAATAAGTATACTTAAAATAATGAAGTCTTATTAGATAGGCCATATCTTCAGCCCTTCCTTAAAAATAGTCTTAAAGTGCTTCGATGGCTTTCATTTCCCTCCTGGCATGGATACTTGAGGTTATACAGTGTTTGTTTTTCTTGTCTTTCTTTCTTTTTTTAATCCCACAAATTAGATTTCTTAAATATATACGATCAGTATTAGTTTAGAATTACTTACATATTTGCCATTTCTTAATCTCCTTTTTAATCTCATTCTCTCCTAATTCTTACAATCTTAATCTCAGAAAATATATCCTCAAATTAGGATCTTTCTGGAATTATCTTGATTTTGCCCTTATTTTTTCCCAGTTGTATTGAGATATAATTGACATGTAACACTATATCAGTTTAAGGTGTACAACATAATTTTGATATATGTACATATCGCAGAATGATTACTATAAGTTTAGTTGACCTCTGTCACCTCAGATAGTTACAAATTGTTTTTCTTGTGATGAGCACTTTCAAGATCTACTCTCTTAGCAACTTCCAATATACAATACAATATCATTAATCATAGTCACCATGCTGTACCTTACATCCCCAGGACTTACCTATCTTATAACTAGAAGTTTGTACCTTTTAACCATCTTCATCCACCCCACACTACCACCACCTGCCTCTAGCAACTCCCAGTCTATTCTGATTCTATGAATTCATTTTTTATCTTTATTTATCTGGGCTCTTATTTGGGAAGATAATTTTATTAGATATATAATCGTAGGTTGACATTTATTCTCAGCAAATTATATCATTCCAGTCTTCTGGTTCCTATTATTGAAATTGAAAGGTCAGCTCTGAGTCTAATTACTATTTTGTAGTTGATCTTGTTTTTCTTTCTACCTACTTTTAAGATTCTGTTTGCCTTTGGTATTCTACAATTTTACTACAGTGTATCTCTCTTTTTGCCTTTATCTATCATGAAATTTACCAGGCTTCTCAAATATGGGGATTGTTTTCTTTCATTAATTCTTGAATATTCCCTGCCAATATTTCTTTGGATATTATAGTCTCTTTCCCATTTTCTTTGTTAATTGCTTTCTGGAGCTTTCATAGATATTCATGTTCTCTTCTATGTCTCTTAACTTCTCTTTAATAATTTGCCATATTTTTTATCTTTTCACATTGCATTTCTGTATAACTTATACATGTTATATTCCTGTTAACTAATTTTATCCCTAGCTGTATATAATATGATATTAAATTTCAGTAGTTCCATCTTTAATGTCCAGAGGTTTTATTGGGTTCTTTTTCTGATCAACCAACTAATTTTTGGTCATCTGTTCTTACTGAAAAATACTTTCAAATACAACTTCATATTCCTTAAGCTTATTAAACTTATTTTGTATTCCATACCTACTATTTTCAATATCTGAAGTCTGCAGGTCTTGTTCTATTGTTTGTTGTTTCTGTTGGTTCTCCCTTATGGTGGTTTATGTTCTTATGTGTTTAGTAATTTTGTATTTTGAGTATATATTTGTTGGAATGTGTCTGTGGAGATTCATTAGGGACTGGGCTAAGTATGTGTTTTTTCCAGGAAGGGGTGTGCGTGGGTGTATGTGGGTGTGTGTTTATGTGTGTGTGTTTCTGTGGAAAACTGCAGTCCTATGTAACTTTAAATTACAAGTCTCACATTATAGTTTTTCAGGCCACAGTTGTCATAATGGCACAGATTATATAGGCTTTTTTATTGTTTTTATTTTTTCTGTGTTTTGAGTATCACTAATAGTAAAGACAGTTTACTGTCTGATTCTATGGGTTGCTATTTTGTTTTTGTTTTCCCAGTTTGCCTAATCTCAGAGTATAATCTTTCTCAGATTCTAACTGTAACTAGGGTATTTACCTGTCTGCACACAGACAACTTTAGGGAGCCATTATTTTGCTTACCACAGTGATATATTCCCTTCTTGAAATCAGTCCTTTTTTCCTAACTTCCTTTTCTCTTCTTTCCTTCTGTCTTTCCTTTCTCCCTTCTTTTATTTCCTTCCTTCCTTCTTTCCTTCTGTCTTAGTCAATTCATTTTGCTATAATAAAAATATCATAAACTGGGTGGTTTATAAAGAACAAACATTTGTCATTGTTCTGGAGGCTGGGAAGTCCAGGATCATGTAGCAGATGCAGTGTGATGGGTGATGAGGGCCTACTTCCTAGTTCATAAATGGCACTTTCTCAGTGTGTCCTTACGTGGTGGGAAGGAGACAAAGGAACTCTCTCAAGCTTCTTTTATAAGGGCACTAATCCCATTCATGAAGGCTCTGCCCCTGTGACCTACTCCCCTCCCAGAGGCCCCACCTCCTCCTAATACCATCGCCTTGGAGGTTAGGATTTCAACCTAAGAATTTTTCAGACCATAGCTCCTTCTTTCCTTCTATTATTAATGTCATGAAATGCCTTCAGTAAGATCCTACTTTGGCTCAGCCAAAAAGGCATAGGGAATTCTTGACCGAAACTTCAAAGTTAAAGGAAGTTCTACTAATAACAGACTCTAAACTTAGGCAAAAAATATGTCAGGCTTACAGAATACAGTACATTTGGGACATCATTTTGCCTGTGCCATCCATTTTTGAAGTTCTTCTGAACTATCTATGTCTTCTTTTACCTTTTTTAGTAAAAGTCTACACCTACCTTAACGTTCTAGTAAAGAGGCCTAAAGCTCGTATAGTAATCAAAGACCCTGAGAAGACTTCAGGAAGTCTTTGCAAATTTTCCTACATTTACATATCAGAGCATTATAATATCTATTTCATAGCCATCACAGTGCTCAGTTAGTGATATTTGGGCATTTCTCTTCTCAGTCTTTCCTTAGTGTGTAGGCATATATTCTGGTTTTGTATTTTATTTGCATTTCTTGCTGTAAAATCTATTCTGATTTTCATTGCTACTTTAAACTTATTTTAAATATTGTGTTATACTTTTCTGACATTAAAGTTTTCTACTAGTTTTGCATGTTCTGAAAATTTACTCTCAATTCCATCACCCAAGCCATTGAAAAATTAAATACTGGCTCCTGAACAGACACACATCTAGGAATCTATGACTGTGCTGAGAAAATCACTGATACATGAGCTTTTTTTCCCTTAATACTAAGAATAACAACAGTTGCTGTGAGACTATTGTTCCTTTTTTCAGAAACTCTAATCTAAAAGACTGCCTGTATAAAACAACATATATAAGCAGTTATAGCAATTCAGTTATATATTCTATCATAATTTAATCTTTGGAGCTAAATGTTGAGTGTGAAAGCTTTCTGCAGGAGGCACCAATAAGCTAAATAAGATTTTTTTATTGAAAAAAGTAGTATATGATCCTGATAGATAAATAAACATTCTTAAAATATTTTAAAATATAGGAAAGCAAAAAGAAGATAATAAAACATATCCTAATCTCACCAGAGATAATCGATATATCCAAATATATTTACTTCTTTTCTAAGCTCAGAAAATGTATTTTTTTCTATAGAGATCCATATCAATATAGTTTGTCAAACTACTTTTATCCCTTAATATGTTGTGAACATCCTTCTGATGTCATCAGTGTTGGTATATGTACATATGTGAGTGTGTGAGTGGTGATGGTGACCAGTGCTGGAAGAAGGAAGGAGGCATTGCTTCACAAAGTGAATCAATCATTCTTGTTGCCCTTCAAATAACAGTGTAGTCAGCCTGATTTTCTAGCTTGATAGGTTTAATAATCCCTTTCTTTATCATATACTGACCTTTTCAGTTACAATAAAAAATGTATCCAAATTGATAATATTGAGATAATATTTGCAGAGTATTTAATCTAGTTAACATTTGAGGTTCTACCATACTTATATAAAAAAAATGAACTTTGTTCTAAATTCAGCTAATTTTGCTTGGCTTATAACTGCTTAGTTAAAGCTTGTTTTGTTACTAGAGGGTGTGGTGAGTAGATTCTCTAACATATTGCTGCATTTACACTGATGGTAATAAGTATGTCTATGTTTATATAAGTGATTCCTGCTAAATAATACTTTATTATTAAGATTTTATTAAAATATGGGCAGTAGGCAGTGTTTTTCTAATTAATAATAATGAACTAAAGCTTAGTTTTTTGAAATAACTCCCAAACACCTTGTAATTTTGTTAGTGGCACCAGATTTAAAAATTAACACACACAAAAATAAAAGTTCTCCTCATCATTAGACACTCACTCCTACATACATCGTGCAGCATTTTCTTCTCACAATAACAGGAATACAAGCCTGTGAACATGCGAAATCTTCCCTGATAAATCCTGACAGAAACTGCATTTAATTGTGTTTGTTTACAGAGACCCAAGTTAAGCTTGTAGTTCTATGTTTTCATATGAAGATTAGACTGCCCTTAATTGTGATCTCACCTTCCTCAGATTAGCCAATACTGAGATAGAAGCTAGTGTTCTATCCTTGCAAAAGGTTAGAAAGTACCTTATTTATTCACAGTAGACATACCTGCCAAATCCCTGAGTAGTTTTGAGTGGTTTAACCTAAACTGGCATATTTCTTTTTGACAACTGTTAGATTAATTTAAATTTTGTGTCTCTACATATGAATGTGGTCATTTTCTTTGATGCACTGACACGATGTACACTAGCCAATAATTGATTTTTAAATTAAGCCTGATTTTTATAGGTTGCTACAAAATTACCAAAATACTGCCCAAATGAATTTACTTCACATAGGTGTGAATAAAATTTTTATTTCACATTTTCTTAGAAGTTATGCATGTTTCAGTAGACAACATGGGGGAGGGCTGAGGAATGTGATCCTTTTTGACAGAGCCACATTGTACGTGGAAATAGTGGTTATATACCATTACACCCTTGAAAATACCCTGGGTTTACCAGCAATGTAATATAATACTGTTGTGCGCAGCAGAAAACAAAACAGGTAAGCTAATGTGTTTTCTTTTCAAGGTTGGCTAGAAGAGACTTAAAAGTATAT
Organism: Phoca vitulina; assembly: GCF_004348235.1. Taxonomy (NCBI): domain Eukaryota; kingdom Metazoa; phylum Chordata; class Mammalia; order Carnivora; family Phocidae; genus Phoca; species Phoca vitulina. The sequence continues at coordinate 19,810,230 of NW_022589718.1, forward strand.
AAATTATCATTCTTTGTGACTATTCTTTAGATTTCAGATGTACTTCTTAAAACTTCTACAGGTACTTAAAACAGATGCTGAGGAACTTGTCTCCAGAAGCTATTGGGATACACTGAGACGTAATACAAGCCAAGCACTCTTTTCAGACCTCGCAGAGGTATAATTAAACCTCAACCAGGACCTTGTACTATTTGCCATTTTGTTAAACTAGTCTTCGTTTCATTTTAGAGTTACAATGATGAAACCAAAAATAATTTTGTATTTTCCCTTTTCTTCAGTAAAGCAATAATTTCTATATATAAATGATAGATTCGAGTATGTCAGCAATGCTGGCAGGGGCTGCAAGGTTACCTATAACAGTCTATGTTAAGTCAGCTTTCTTGTTGTAGAAAACATGACTTTCTAACTTAACTAAAAAGAAATATCGCTATTTTTAATTTAAGGATCACTTTCAGAAATTTGAGAATGCTATTTTATAGTTTCACTGAATCTTTTAACCTTATAATTTTGCCATGTTACATGAAGTGCTGAAACTTTTAACTTGGTAAAAGACAGCTAGTGCTTTAGAGTTATGGTAGATTTAAACATTAAATTTCCGAATATTAGTTGTGTGTAGTTTACCAATGGTGAGTAAGGGAGGTATGGTAGGAGCAGTCAGTCAAGGAAGGGAGGAATATTTTAACTTGACATTATTTTGGATTGCCAATGCATAGAAAACTAAAAACAGACTGACTGTTATTCATTATTGTTTCTGAATTCCATAGAGACATGCACCTTATTGCTGCACTCAGGTGGGCTCCCCCCTTCCCCCCGCCCACTCAGCATGCCGCCATTGTTACTAGGGATTTGTCATTTTGTTTCGGGTTTTTGTTTTGTTTCGTTCTTAGGGATTTGTCATTTTAAAAGATGGGCTTTGTCTTCTACAGTAAACACGATTTCATATATCCTATTAAGAATTTTTTAAAACTTTACTATCAGTCTTAATTCTGAGATATTTTTCATTATTTTTCTCTTTAAAGCTGGCTTCTCATTTCTTTTTTCTGAAGTTTGACTTTTAAAAATTACACTTAAAAATATCTAGAGAAGTAAACTGAAATCAGGTGTGACTTCTGTTATCCGTATGTAGTGTTACTCAATTGGCACCTCTAGACTGGGACAGATACTTGGAAATGTTAATTTTGTCAGTTGTGTTCAATTTTAAAATCCCAAAACAAATAAAGCATTTTGCCCTTTCTCTAATTTACTTCTGATATGTAAATATGATGTAATTATGACCAGTAAATAACCTTTTAAAATTAACCTTTTAAATTTGAACCATTTTTTAGTCATAAAGTGGTAATAGATGTTTCATGTAAGGTATTTTAGAAGTACTTAATTCTGTAATCACTTATGCAGGCACATAGTAGTCAGTGCCTAAAAACAAGAGCAAATGGGGACATTGGCCCAAGAGTCCTACAAGCCAACTGAGACCTAGCTTCAAACTAACGGTCATGTCACTGCTCTCTCTCCATCCTGGATTGTCCACCTCAGCCTCCAGCCTGTCTTTAATCTAATTTAACTCTGCTAGAAATTCTCACAATTAGACACAATCCACTGATTTGATGTTGAATTTAATTCAGATCTTGGGAGGTTTAATATCAGAAGACCAGTTAGCTCTTACATAAACTCAGAGATTACATGGTATGCATAAGACCTTTTCGAGATGGAAACTGTCAGAGGTGTGCTTGGAGCTTACCTCTCCTAGAGTTAATTCTGTACATCTCTTCCCAACTCAACATCCGTGACATCCTGTTGGTACTTGAAAGTGGCCATGATAGAAGTATTAATACCATAGAAATAGGCAAACACTACAAATCAGGCTTTTTTTTTTTTTCCCTAAAGAGCTAGTTTATTTTACTAGCATACCATTGGCTGTAATCAATCCACATTATAATCATAAGCTACTAAATTAATTAATGAATTGATTCAAACATTATGAAAGTAAATCTGATAGAAGAAAGACGAAAACAAAACTTACATTGTGTTCTAAAATAAATAATTATTTGGGGATTATCTCTTACTACCCTCCCACATTAGAGAGGATAATTGAGAATTAATTTTAATTAAGTTACAACTCATTGAAATTCCTTATAGGTTACTGCCGATGCCACCGTAACATTGAATTGTTTATAAGTATTTTTTTCAGGATTCAAATTGGTTTAGAAAGAAAGCTTAGAAATCTACTTGATTTCCCTCCCCCCTGCCCTTTGGATAGAGTTTGATATGATTATTATCCCATTATAATCAAAAAAAATATGTTAAAGGTATCTTAAAAATCTGTAATATTTTACAGATTTTTAATTCCATGTAAATTTATCTATTTTATTTTTGATGAAATCATTTAAAGTAATTTTTAATCACAACAAAGATAAGGGCCTTTCATGTAAATGGCCCATGGGGATTCTTTTGTGGCTTTTTCTTGCTTTGTTATGAAAACACCTGAATTCATTTTATTTTAACAATGGGCACAAGAATCAAAGGGATAAAGTCTCTATTTTTGTCCCAACTCCCCTGTGATTTAAGTTATATAACACTGTTAGGATACTAAGGACACTGGTATGGTTTTCAATGACTCCCAACAGTGCTCTGTTTCATTGAATGGGGGGAGACAAGTTTTCACCATTTCCATTTTCTAATTTTTTTTCTCTAATGTCAAACTGTTACTTATGCCTCTGTGGTTCTGGATTATCTGGATAAGTGCAACCTAAGTCTAATAAGATTTTGATGATGAAAGACTGTAAACGAAGATCTGCTCTGCTCAGTGGGCATGAGAAAAGCTGGAAGAATGAGGTCATTATTGAAAACCTGCCATCTCATTTCACTGTGTTAGGTTTTGAGGTAAAGGACATCACAGCACTAAAGGAAAACATTTCATAATTATGTTAGCTGAGTTCACTAACTTTGGGTGTTCCTGTGACCTCTCATTTGAAGGCATTTTTTTTTTTCAGATCTATATAACGTGTAGTTTCAGTTAACAAGTAAGAGTGTGCCATGTAAAACTTTTTTTTGCATTAAGCTTCAACATTATTATCTTTTCTGTCTTGTCTAGTCCTTTTTCAACTTCTTGAAATATATTGATTTGGCAAAAATAAATAATATTTGTTGAGCGTTTACAATATGCCAGTTATAGTGCTAAATGATTTACATGTGTTACCAGATCCTCACAACAACACTTTAAGGTAGGTACTGTTGTTATTACTGAGGGTAATAATATCCTCAGAGAGATTAACTTCACCGAGGTCACTTAACTAATAAGGAAAAACGTCAGGATTCAAAGCCAGGAATCTGACTCTTGGGCTCATCATCTTACAGGCTCACCACCCCACTGCTTATTTGTGAAGTCAGTAACTTGTCTAAAACACCATGGCCCCTCTTCTGATCAACTTTATCTCCCCGCCACATTCCAGTCCTCTAGCTTCTAGATGGATACCCCAGTTCCTAATGTTGCCTGCTGATTCGATAGAGCCTCCACTCCTGTGCTCCATTAGGCCTGCCTTCTCGAATATTTTCTCCCCCAACTTAAGCTATTCCATGGGTAATAATGGGTTAGACTTGATCATACACAATCACAAAGGAATGTTTATAATTGACATGAGATTTCTCCTTTTTTCCCCAAAGGTCTTAATGCTATATGCCAAAGCATCTTGTGACTGCCAATAATAACATTTGTATGCTTCATTGACACTCAGAGTCTAATTTTATCTTCCAAATCATTATCGTAGATAGGTTCATGCCTATTTTACAGATAAGGAAGCTAAAGGTCAAAAAACTCTGTGAACTCAGGTCTTCTGATTTTAAATCCTGTCCTTACAGCAGTCTGCCTCCGCAACAGAAAGCTACTGGTGAAAGTAATAGTGCCTTTTGAGAACTACTCAGAATTACCCTAGTCTGTTGTCACAGGCGAAGCCCTGGAAGGCTGGCACCACTAACGTTCTTCAACATCCATTATAAGCTTGTTCAGGAAGGCGTAAGACAGTATGTGGCACCTGGCTTCCGGGCTGTTATTTTCTCCCTGGCAATCAGGTCTTCAGAGAACTTCGTTGGAGATATATAGGAAACTTCTAAGTTATTCCAACTCCTGAAAACACTTGGGAGTTGTCAGCAAACTTAAACTAAGTAGAGATCTTTCAAAACAATTTTAAGGAGGTTATATGCTAGATAATATATATATGTAATCCTAAGATTACTGAGGAAAACAAGCTAAACAAACCTAAGTAAGACTACACAATTTACTAAAAGAATTTCAACAATTTTAGATAATTTAAAGTAGAAGATACCCTACATGTTGGAGGTTTTAAGAGAGACCTGAGTAATCAAAGTAGCAAAGAGACCACTTAAAAACAGGAATTAAAAGGCACATGGGAGGGAAAAAGACCAATCACAAGATGTACTCTTTGTAACACCAAACTAGTCATTAGAAGTTAATAATATTTGGTCTAGGGAGAAGGGAAATAAAGATCCAAGAAATGTTAAAGGATAAAAGGCTGTCTTGATGAAAAATTGGGAAGAGAGCTATAAGGAATCAAAAGATTACCAAAAGCGTGTGGACGATGGGTAAGATGAGACTTTCCATCAGGGATCATAGAACACAACTTATCCTTTGTAGAGAAGTATATACTTTTTATTTCTTATGTTTTCTCTGAAACAGAATTCTGGCCAAGAAGTAACATTTCAGATATGTACCTTTGAATGGACATTTACAGCTATTTTTTTTAATACAGAAAATGTTAGTTATTATTTAACCTCTTATTTTTCTTACATTTCCCAGGATAATATATGGGAGAGTTAGAATCATTTGAATTTTATGATTTTTGTACCTGAGTTTATAAGATAGATATGAGTTAATGGAAGGAAGTGAGGAAGGAAGGAAAAAAGAGGAAGAAGAAGAAGGGATGGAAGGGGAGGGAGAAAAAAGAAAGGGAAATCTATGTCACCACATTAAAGGAAAGAAGGACTATTTTCATAGGCCATTAAACTTTATAAGGACTAGACTTAAGTGATTTTAAGAATACACTTGTTGGAACTTGAAGGAAAAAGTCCTCTGGAATTATTCTCTTATCCATTCAAAAATAATGTAAGACTTTTCTTTTAAAATAAATTATAGATTATGTAAATTCCAAAATAATAGTAGTATAGTTTCTCTTTCAAAATATGGTATCTTCTATTTAAAGTATCATAAATATGGAATACAATAGGAAAGTATCATGCTCAAAGGAAACTATTTTGTGAAGCATAAGACCATTCTTTTGTTGGCCCCATATATTTCATGTATCTGAAGAATTTACCTCTTTTGAACATCCTTTAAAAAAACTGATTTTTTTTAGGTTGATTAGGAAAATCCAAACTAAATGACTTAAAGATAAAACATTTAGGTGATTACTAAAAGATTTCAACTATTTTAGATAATTTAAAACACAGGTATTCTATATGCATAATTTGAGGTTGAAAACTTCCTAAAATATAGTCATCTTTAAAATTTTTTAGGATAAAGATCAATTTCAGTCATGTTTCTATTTTCAAATATTGAACTTCATTTTAACTGTAATGGCATTTATTAATGCAGTCTTTTCATTCTAATTTTAACATATTCATGTTCTTGGTATTTATTTATATGTTGATAAAATTCTTTGAGGGACATTGGGTATCCCTCTTGTTTGTTTACTGCAGCTAACCTTTAAATTGTGATTTTTTAAGCGTGCTGATGACATTACAAGTTTAGTAACAGATACTACACTTCTTGTACACTTTTTTGGAAAGAAAGGAAAAGCTGAGCTCAACTTTGAAGATTTTTATAGGTGAGCTTAATTTTATATTTGTTTTGAAAAATATTAACATGCTAAAGTCAGAAAGGTCTTTAGAAAGAATCATCTGGTGCAGAAATACTCACCTCTTCGCTGATTTCATCCTAGCTGAAGATACTGTCTCTAACAAACAGGCGCTTCCATCAGTACCTATATACTAGTCATTATATTGATAAGTATAACGGGAAGTTATCTGGATTATTTCCTGTATATTCCTAAGAAAGTATAAGCCACAGTGATAAGCATGGATGTAGTGTCCTCTCTAGTAAACACCAGGCACTACACAATAACTCTTTTAAGTCTCATCACTACCCTGCAAGATCTTTTTGTTGTCCCCAGTTTAAAGATGAGGAAGCCAGAGCCCTGAGAGGCTAAGTATCACCTGTTGCCATCGCTCTTCATTTATCTTATTCATTCTTTCTATATTTTTGTCATAGATTCATGGATAACCTACAGACAGAAGTTCTAGAAATAGAATTCCTTTCCTACTCTAATGGGATGAACACTATCAGTGAAGAAGATTTTGCTCATATTCTTTTACGATATACAAATGTGGAAAATACATCAGTGTTTTTGGAAAATGTGCGTTACAGTATACCTGAAGAAAAGGTATCTAATCTCCCATATCTATTTTATTACATATATTATCTTATAATTGTATAGATCTATAGAATATATTGTTTCTTAGTTCTTTTCTCCTCTGTGGATTAATAGGTATTTTGGATATATTTCATCCTTTTTTCCTCAGTGTCCTAGGTGCTCTGGCTAAATTTTTAAAATCGATTAATGTAAAATTCTGGGTAGAGATCCATGTTTTTCTTAGATAGGCTGAAAACCATTAAGGTTATTAACAAGTGTTTTATTCAAATTATGAATATCATTTTTGAAGAGAATTCTGCTGAGATACATGCTTTGACTACTACATAAACTAATCCCCTCGTATGAAACAGTTTATAGTGACATCATTTCAGTCACACTTTGTTCTCTAATATCCTTAATAAAAGGTCATTTGAAGACAGCCATTGATGAGTGAGTGATCTTATCAGCAAGTGAAGTGAAGTTTTTCAAAGAGTTTGGATGGCATGAATGGTTAAGAACCCTGGACAACTGATTGTCTATTTGTTTAGCAGCAAATGTGTTGTCAGCAATTCTGAGCAGTTGCATTACCTAGTGGTATTTGAATGCATCATTGCAACTAAATAGAACTGGTGTTACAAGTACCCCTTCAAGCATGAGATGTTTTGGATATATTGCCTTCTATTTGTGTTTATAGAAGGATCAAGTTAATCTATCCAAGAGAAACTTGCAAATAGTTTGACTTTGTTTAAAATGGATACACTGTGACAGTGCTAACAATTCGCCAGGTCCCCTAAGGAATGAGAAGAAAAGACCTGATGCATTTGGCCATTAGTTTACATAATCTCTTAGGGGACTTTATCTGTTTTACATGATTAAGCTGAATTTTTTCAATTCAGAGACACTTCCCTAAAAATAAGTATTAGAAATTGTACTACTTTGTCAAGCTGCTAGGATATTATTTAGGACCTAAATGAGTCTGCTTCTCTTTTTCTTTTATCCAATGGAAACACAGAAATCTATAATTCAAAAAGTTCAATTCCAGGGTGAAGAGTGTATGGGAACTCTTTGTACTATTTTTGCAACTATTTTTTTATACCTAAAGTTATTTGAAAATAAACTTTTCTTTTAGGTTAAATTCAGTTTCTGAAAACGTATAATTGATAGAAGTATCTTAAGCACTATACATCATTACAGCTAAAAAAAAGGAAAATTTGACAAATGAACCAACATCGATTCTCATGACTTTTGTTTGTTTGTTTTGGTATTACCTCATCAATCCTTAGAACCGACTTCCAGACATTGACATCTTTTTTTTAGAAAAAGGGAAGCTGAGTCTCAGATACTTAGACACTTGCCCGAGGAATCAAACCCACAACTGTAAGCCAGTGATATTCCTCGAACACCCTACTTATATCTTTCCCTTCCTTTCACTTCTCATCCCCTCTCTCCAAAAAGAATAACAAGTACAGCTACTTGGATGGCACTCTACATATTCTAAAATACTTTTAGTTCCATTCATGCATCTAGCAGATATTAGGCATCTGCTATTTACAAGACCTTATTCTAGTTTTATGGTGGATAAAGTGACAAGATAAGCAAAATCCTTGTCTTGTAGAAATACCTCTTAGTGGAGACAATAAACAAGTAAACAAAAAATTAATAAGTGATATATTTTTAGATAATAATAAATATTATGAAGAGAAACAAAAATCATGGGGACTGGAAAATAAGCTGGACTGTCAGGGAAACATTCTCTGATCAGGTAGCTTTTGAGGAAAGACGGTGAGGAATGACCTATGCAAAGATCTGGATGAAGAACATTCCAGGCGGAGGAAACAGCAAATACCAAGGGCTTGGAGACAGAAAAAGCTGAGATTATTTGAGAAATTGCAAAAAAGGGTAAAATAAGTCAATAGGAAAATAGTAGGAGATGAAGGAAAGACAGATATGGGTTAGATCTTCCAGGACCCTGTAGACCAAGATAAGGAATTTAGATTTTATTCTAATGGTGGTTCTAAGAGTGATGGGAAGCTACTATAGTATTTAAACTTTGAAGCAGGGGTCAGCAAACTACCTACCTCCTGTTTCTGTAAATAATGTTTTATTGGAACATAGTCACACTCATTCTTTGAATGTACTGTCTGCGAATGCTTCGGTGCCTTAGCGTAGGTGCCACACAGACCATATTGCCTACACAAATGAAAATATTTACCCTCTGACCTTTTATAGAAAAAGTGTGCTAACCTTGCTTTAGAACATAGGTGAATATACATTCATCCATCAGGTATTTATGTAGCAAGTATTCACTGTCTACTCTGACACCCGAATGTGATCCGACTCACGTGCCAGATACCAGATTCATGTTTCAGAAGATCATCATGGCTGGTATATTGAGAATAGACTTTAGTTGGCCCACCTCTGAAAGAAAGAGACAAGTTAGAATGTTGTCACAGGAGTTCAGGGAAGAGATGAGCATGGTTTGCACCAGGGTGAACGTAGGGAAAGGTGGTCAGATATTGGGTCATTTAAAGAGTAGAGTTGATCGAACTGGCTGCTGGATTAGACTTCAGTGTGAAGGAGAAAGAGGAATCAAGAATTCCTAGGGTTTGGGCCTGAACCACATAGTGAAATAGTGGTGCCATTCACTGAGCCAAGCAAGACTGCAAGTTTGGGGTTAGGAAAAAATTGATAATTTCATTTCGGACAACTTGAGTTTGAGATTCCTATGAGGTATCTAAATGAAGAAATTACATAGGCAGTTGGATATGTGCCTCGGGAATTTAGGGGTGCCATCAGGACTTTTTTGGTAATCATTAGTGTATCAACTTCCAAATTATGTCTCCAGCTTAAACATCTCCCCTGAATTTCAGACTTCTACACTGTACCACCTACTCAGCATCTCCACTTGGGTATCCAGTAGACACCTCAGGCTTACTAGTTGCAAAATTAAAACTCCTGATCATCCCCCAAATTTCCATACACTGTCTTTCCTGTTGCAGTTAATGGAAACTCTGCTTTCCCTAATTGTTCTAGCCAAAATGTTCGACTCCTTCCTTTGACCTTCCACATACAATCCATCAACAGATCCTCTTGATGCCGCCTCCATCTGCAGGACCACTCTTGCCCCCACCACTGCTCCTACCCTTGTCACCTTCTCTCTTGCCTGAATCCTTGCAGTTGCCTCCTAAATCATCTTTCTGCTTCCAACTTTGCCCCCCTACAATGTGTTCTCCATTTGGCAATTAAGGAAATGATTGATACCATGATTCAGATCTTATGAACTTACCATTGTACTCAAAGAAAGAGCTGAAATTCTTACGGTGGC
>NW_022589718.1:19820073-19877330 GCF_004348235.1 Phoca vitulina
GAACTTACCATTGTACTCAAAGAAAGAGCTGAAATTCTTACGGTGGCGTACAAGGCCCAGCAAGCTGTTCCCTCATCTCTTCCCGTCCCCCCCCCCCCCCCCCCCCCCCCCCCCCCCCCCGCCCCCTCTGCTCCAGTCACACTGACAGCTTTACTGCTTCTCAGCACCAGGCAGTCTTCTGTCTCGGGGCTTTTGTATGGGTTCTTTTCTCCGCCCAGAATGCTCTTGTCCTAGATATCCACATGGCTTACTGTGTCATTTCTCAATGAGGCCTACCCTCCAATCTAATGGATAAATAATCACCTATTTATAATAACATATAAGCTATTATGTAAGTAATAATCTATTATAAAAACTATAACCCTCTCCCTTGGCGTTCCCTAGTCCTCTTCCCTTATCTGTTTTTATTCCATAGCATTATCATCTTCTAACATACTATATTAGAGTATAATATAATATAGGTTTAGTTTTTATTTTTCATTATTTATCTGGATAAACAATAGAACTTGTTTTTTAATTATTTGTTGTCTGTGTCCCCAACTAGAATGTAATGGTGGTATTTTATCTTTTTTTATTCACTCCTATATCCCAGTACCTTGAACCCCTATTGAATGGAAGTAGAACTTAAAGCTTTTCTGTTTTTGTGACTTTTACCTGCAGATATATTCACGCATGTGAAACGGCAGATATACAAGGTTATTTATTAGAGTGTTGTTTGTAATAGCAAAAGATTGGAAACTATCTAAATGTCTTTCAGTAAATCAGTAAATAAATTATGATGTATCTATAGAATGGAAAAGGTATTCCCGAAAAAAACAAAGAAGATTCTTTATATACCCCAGTAGAACGATCTCCAAGACACAAGTGAAAAAGAGCACAATTTCAAACAATAACTGTAAACAGTGTACAGTATACTACCGTTTGTTTAAAAAGATAGCCTATGCTAATTCTGGAAGGACCCACATAATTAGAGACAGTGGTTCCTCCAAGGAAAGGAACTGCGTGGCTAAGGAACAAGGGTGAGAGGGAGGGAGATTTTGCATTGTACACGCTTTTGTCCCTTTTGAATTTTGAACAGATGAATACAGTGCCGTATAAAATAATTTTTAAAAATTGTAAATGCCATGGGACCAGATGAACTTACCTAGGAGAGAATGTAGGTAGAGACTGTAGAAGGGAAGAGGGCTTCTCCTAATAACTATGTAATGTAAATATTAACAGGAAAGTAGTAAAATTCATTATTAAGCTTTGAGGAAACTATTATTCAGCAAGATTTAAGTGATTTACTTCAGGTCATTCAGCCAGTAAACTTCCAAGTTTGAATTTTCTGCTTATTCCAAAATGGTACATTTCCCTCAGCCTTTTAAAGTTGTTTATATTTTAAAAGTTATCTAGTTGTCATTTAGATCAGTTACCTATATAATTTGAACAATATAACTAGTAGCATACTCAGTTTATGAGATGAGCATGCATTTTGCGTTGAGAACAAATTAATTTACTCTTGAGGCTCTTGTAAGACCGTATTTTCTGAATGGTTGTTTTTATTTGGCTGATAATGTCTTCTAATGACTAAGATGGATTTTTCAAGTTAATCTTTTTCTCATTCTAGTCTTTTGTTTCTGTGTATTTTATTGAGGTAAACATCATGTAACATAAACTGTCTTAAACTGAGCAATTCACGTGGCATTTAGTATGGACACAATAGAAACACCATCTTTATTTCCAAAACATTTTTGTGACACCAAAAAGAAACCCTATTCTTATTAAGCATTTCTCCCCAGCCTCTAGGAACTATTGTCTGATTTCTGTTTCAATGGATTTACTTAGTCTATTTTATATCAATAAAATCATGCAATATGTGACCTTATATGTTTGGCTTCTTTCATTATATTTTTGAGGTTCATGTATGTTGTAACTTGTATCAGTACTTCATTCCTTGTTGTGGCTGAATAATATTCTATTGTACGTATACTGTTTATCCATTCATCTGTCCATGGATGAATATATATGATATATATATATTCAAGTAAGTAATAGCCATCCTAGTGGGTGTGAAATGCTCTCTGTATAATTACCATTAGCTTTACCTTAAATGGAATTCTTCATTTCTTCATACAGCTTTCAGTGAGAGCCTGGTTTTCTTTCTTTTCAGCTTTAATGATTCCCTTTAGCATTTCTTGTGGGACAGATCTGCTAGTAATGAGCTGCACTGGCTGCTGTTTATCTGAGAATGTCTTCCTTTCTTCATTTTTGAAGGACAGTTCCACCACATACCATCTGAGAATGGCTTTGCCACCTATAGAATTCTTGGTTGTCAGATTCTTTTCTTTTAGCCCTTGAACTATCCTACTCACTTTGGCCTCATGGTTTCTTTCTTTCTTTTTTTTTTTTTTTAGTTTTATTTACTTATTTGACAGACAGCGAGAGAGGGAACACAAGCAGGGGGAGTGGGAGAGGGAGAAGCAGGCTCCCCGCGGAGCAGGGAGCCCGATGCGGGATTCGATCCCAGGACCCTGGGATCATGACCTGAGCCGAAGGCAGACGCTTAACCGACTGAGCCACCCAGGCGTCCCAAAAGCTAAGCATTTTGAATATTATGCTTTGCTAACTCTGAAAAACCAGACTCTCCCCTGCAGTTACCCATTTGCAGGGTAGCTTGAAAAGTCACTAAACAAATGGAAAAGACTGTATTTCTTGTCATGTGCAGTCACTGAAGACTGTTCTGTTATCTTTGTAATTAGCCAGAGAACTGACAGAGATTTCCTTAAATGCCTAGAGCCAGGAAGAAAAAAATACATATAGTACTCTCTTTGCAGTTCAGCTCTGAGCTGGAGCATTCCTTCAACACTAAGCCAGGCTACCTAAGCCTCTTCCTTTGCCTTGATCTCCTATTTCCACAAAGCCCACAGATCTGCCAGAGGTAGTTACCTAACATCCACTCAGGTCTTTTCAAAGCATGTGTCAACTCCTGGGCCTGTTTAATTTCCCATGTATTTACAATGGCCCTTTGAGCCCCTGTTCCAATAACCATTCTCCTCAGCCTTCTCTTTGCCAGGTTTTTAGATTCTCTCTGCCGCTTGTCCCATCTGTCATCCCTTGCCTCAAACAGGCACAGAGTGTGCATGTCCTTATATCTTTCGATAGTTGTCGCTATCACCATGAAAGCCAAACCAGTCCAAGACCGAGGGGGCAAATCAAAAGTCAGCCTCTGCACTAGTCCCTCAAGGAACCACCAGACAAACCAAATCCCATACCACACCATGTTAATAACAAGGCCCATATTAGCCCTCTGGCACCAGGCAGCCGCACCAGGAACATTAGCCACCAGCCCCAAAGCTGCTGCCACAACACTGGAAGATGAAAATGGTAGTTCGGTGGACAGAGACACCACAAGGCTCACACTGAATTTCAACCACCCTTCTCTTTATTACTCAGTCCCCTCCTTGCTATAAACTTCGGATTCGATTCCAGAGTTTCAAGAAAGTTGATTCTGTCAGTCTTTCCCAGCTGATGGTTGTTTCAGTGGAGGGATTGATTCTTTAGGCCCCCTACCCTGGTCTCCTAAGAATTACTTCAGGCTTACGCACCTCCACCGAAGATAAACAAGTGCACACATTGGGAGCAGCCTCAGGGCTGCAGACAGGGCGTGGTAGCAGCCCGAACCCCCAGTGTGATTACAGTAGCAGTTTGAGATCTACCGCATGTTCTAGTTTGTCTTTGTACTGAATTATGTCTTACCAACTATCTCAGTTGTGTTCACTTACGCCTTGCCACACAGTTCAATCCAAGTGCTTTTTCCCATCCTGAATGACATATTTCAGTAGTATATGTACATTTTTATTGTAAAATACACATAACATAAAATCTACCATTTTAACCATTTTAAAGAGTAAAATGTGGTGGTATTAATTATGTTCACAATGTTATACAACCATCACTAGTGCTAGTCCCAGAACTTTTTCATCATCTTACACAGAAATCCCATAACCCATTCCACTTCCCCTCAGCCCACAGCAACCACTGATCCACTTTCTGTTTCTGTGGATTTGTCTATAATGGATATTTCATGTAAGTGGAATCATACAATTTGTGAGCCTTTGTGTCTGGCTTCTTTAACTTAGCGTAACTTTTTCAGAGTTCATCAATATTTTAGCAAATATCAGCACTTCATTCCCTTTTATTGCCACATAATACTTTATCATTTGGATATACCACACTTGCTCTGTTTGTCAGTTGGTGAGTTGTTTCCAGTTGGACTATTTAAATAATGCTGTTATGAGCATTTGTCTGCATTTTTTCATGTGGACATATGTTTTGAATTGTCAGAGAACTAGATATATACTTCAGAGTAAATAGCTGGGTCACAAAGCATCCTTAATTTTTAACACTTTAAAGAACTACCAAGCTGCTTTCCAGAGTAACTATATTAATCCATTAGTAATGAATGAAGTTTCTATTTTCTCTACCTTTTCTCCACAGTAACACTTGTTACTGCCTGCCTTTTTATTTTGAGTCCTCCTAGTGGATGTGAAGGGGGATCATTGTGGTTGCGACTTGCATTTCCCTGGTGAATAATGATGTTGAGCATCTGCTCTTGTACCTGTTGGCCATTTGTATATTTTCTTTTTTTTTTTTTTTTTTTTAAGATTTTATTTATTTGCGAGAGAGAGAATGAGAGACAGAGAGCATGAGAGGGAGGAGGGTCAGAGGGAGAAGCAGACTCCCTGCCGAGCAGGGAGCCCGATGTGGGACTCGATCCCGGGACTCCAGGATCGTGACCTGAGCCGAAGGCAGTCGCCTAACCAACTGAGCCACCCAGGCGCCCCCATTTGTATATTTTCTTTGGAGAAATGTCTATTCAAGTCTTTTGTCCATGTTTTCATCATGTTGTCTTTATGTTACTGGTTTTTAAAAGTTCTTTAGATGTTCTGGATACTAGAATCTTATTAGATACATGATTTGCAAATATTTTCTCCCATTCTGTGGGCTTTTTACTTTCCTTGATAGTATCCTTTAATACGCAAAAATGTTTACTTCTGACAAAGTCTCATTTATCTATTTTTAATTTTGTTGCTTATACTTTGGGTGTCATATTTAAGAAACCATTACCAAGTAGGAGATACAGCATCCCTTCCACTTTGAAAATAAACAATATATTAATGTTAAAAAAAAAAAAAAGGAGGGAAGAAACCATTGTCCCAATTCCAAGGTCATGAAATTTTCATTTCTGGTTTTTATAAGATTTTTACAGTTTTACCTATTAGGTTTAGGTCTTTGATCCGTTTTGAGTTAATTTTTGTATATGGAGTGAAATAGAAGTTCAACACCTTTCGTTTACATGTGTTTATACAATTGTCCAGCACCGTTTGTTAAAAAGAAAGATGTTCTTTCTCCAATAAATGGCCTCGGGACTCTTACTGAAAATCAAGTCTATCATAGGTATTTGGGTTTATTTTTGAACTCTCAGTTTCATGTCTTTTTGATGCTTTAAATTTTTCAGTTATTACCATCATTTTGTTTTTGTTAAAATGTAAGTTACTTCTTTTCACTCCACTTCTAGCAATTAGGACACATTTCATTCAAATCCAAATGTTCCATTAACAAAAGTGATTCTGGTGGTGAGGGTGGAGAGGAGGAAGAAATGACCATCCTCCCTCTCTCTGACACGTTGTTCCCTCACTGCTGTTAAGAGTGGATTGCTTTAAATTATCTCCGTCAAGATGAATGCCCTATTTTTCAGTTTACAGTTCCGTATTTCCAAACACAAAGAGTTTAATCTACATGGAAGAATTACTGTATGGTTTTGAATTTGACTTGTCTTTTCCAAACAGGAGAACACTGTTTTGAAAAATCTAAAGATTCAGATGGTGAACATTCTATTCTGTCATTCCTTGATTTGCTTTTTAATCTTAGGTTCCGTAAAAGTATTGACATTTTTGTTTATACTTTGCTTAAAAATTGCTGTGGCAGCTGGTGGCAGCATAAACTGATACAGAACCAGAACAGTGACCAGTTTCCTAGCAACAAGCTCTCCATATCAAGACAAACCCCTTCTGGCTCAGTCCCCCTAATTGATTCAAACAGCCCTCCCTGGAAAACATGGCAGGCGGGATTGGGTCACGAAGCAGAATCCAGGGTTGGAGTGTCTGTAAATGAATATTAGAAAAGAGAGAAAATTGTGAAGAGAAAAGACAGTGAGAATTCTCCTTGTAAGTAAAAAGGCGTTGCAAGTGAAGTGGAAATAATGTATGCCAAAAATTAGTACTATTATTTTGATAATAAATTGGTAATGCATATTATTTTGATAATCATTTAATCAGTATTAATCAGTATTGGCTTATATTAGACTCTTCTGGTTCTTTCCCTGGCTTTCCAATGCTGCCTTGTTGGTTTCCCTTTCCTTTTACTTCTACATTAAAGTGTGAAATTGTTAAGCCCCAGCTCTTAGCCCTCTGCTCTTTTTCCCTTTACTTTCTCAATTATGTCGATTTTGCTGAGAACACAATAATTAAATGTAGCTCTTCGTGTCCAAATTGGTATTATCTAAGATACATTGTGCTTATTTTAAATAATGTTCCTGTTTAATTGAACTAGTAGCAGTAGCAATAATTGCAATTTATGTAAATGACATCCTAGAAGCCTTCCCATGGTCCTTCACCAAGCCCTGGTGTTGGGCCCAGAACTGTAAGTGTGCCCTCACCATACTTCCTCCTGCTATCCTGGCAGTGTTAATCACGACAGAAATAAGTAAAAGTACACTGCTTTGGGCTTGCTCAGCATGTTGGCTTTTGCATTGTCATTATTACAGATGTTGATGACCTACCTAATGCTAAGTTACATTTAAGGAATACATGTACAGGAGAAACTGGTGTTTTAGGGGTTGTCTTCCCCTTACTTTTTTTTTTTTTCTTAATCATAGTTACTTTCAGGGTTTAAAAAATTTAGGCCTGAAATACAAAGTTATCACAATTGAAACTTTTTTATTCATTTTTATTGTATCATTTTTTGAAACACTGTGCTGATAATGAGTGTTTTAAAAATATTTTCACCTAGCATTGCTAATGATAGCAACCGCATGCAGTGGAAATTAATCTGAGTGAATTTTACATTTAATTTGGAGAAAGGAGGCTTCAGAACGTGCCCTGGAAATGTTTACTCACAAGATACATTGCAATGCTTAATCTATTTATTTCTAGTAAGTATGGATATTTATTGTAATAAATTTGGCAAAACTAAATATATTTACATATATTCTCTTAATATAGGGCATCACATTTGATGAATTCAGGTCATTTTTCCAGTTTTTGAACAACTTGGAAGACTTTGCAATAGCCTTGAATATGTATAATTTTGCAAGTCGTTCTATAGGGCAAGGTAAGTAATCGTCTTTCAAAAATTAAAAAGAATAATAATCATGTGTTGTTTCTAGGAACTTTGACAACAAATTAATGAGACATTTCATATTGGCCATCAAATTGCCTGAAAGTGTGGTGTATGCTTCAATGGGAAATCTATTTTCCCTAAGCAGAGTTTAGGGAAGTTTGCTAAATTTTTCCATTAAACTTATTACTGGCCTTCATTTCATATTATGGGGAAGAGGTAACAATGCTTGTAAAGATCCAAAGAGGAAGAAACCTCATGGCCGCTGGTAACATGGAGGGATACGTGTCTACCTATAGAAGAGCCAACTGGCCATGCCCAAACGTCATCACAGGATGATATTTATATTTCCGATTTTACCCTCAATCTCTGCTGACTCAGAAACCTGAATGTTGCCGCCAAAGCCCCCTCTGCTGTGGACTTACCTCAATCGAGTTTTATGAATAATATATAAAATTGAATGTTGATTTTGCATTAATTTACAAAGAAATACAGCTGTCACAGAATTCAGAATGCTGTCATCCTCAGGACCAGCTCATTCTTGCCCTGTAGACAGACTAACAAGTCCAGTCGTTTTTCTAGGATTCTGCGGCTGTGACCACTTTCCCTTCCTTCATGGGCCATATCCTTTTTTAATATTCTTGCCACATGAGGACTTTCTATTTATGTCTTTGAAGTAATTTTACCTGTGTCTGCCATAATCTAGTAAATGCTAATTCCCAAGTTTAAATCTCAGAGGACAGTCTTGTTATTCCCAAGCTCTGGGGAAAAGCCAAACTGTGAGCCCTAAGTGCTAATAAATTATCTCTCTCCCAAAAATGTAGATATTGAATCCCTCACTTAGCTGCATTCATGTATTCACTGAGTTAGAGAAACCTGAAAATTATTCATATTTCACCCTTTGTCTAGTGCAGATGTTCAAATAAGGCATCCTCTCAACTCAACCTACCTTAATGTTTTCAAACCAAAACTTTGGGAGCCCAGCCTTCACAGACCAGCATTTACTGCCATGATAAACCCACTAGTCAACCTTGAGAAGAAAAACAAGTCAGTATCTGCTTACCTGGTTCAGAATGGAAAGTTGCTCTTTTATACTTTTTGTAACTGGAAATGAAGGAAATCAAAAGTGTGTTCTTGCAGGTGCTAGGAATAAGTATATCTCTCGTTTCCTCTCTGATGTTTCCTAGACAACTCACAGAATAATCTTTCTAAGACATAGACCTCTTCTGCAACATACCTGGTATGGAAACTCTTCAGTTCCACAAGCTGACCCCATCCATCTGTCAGGGCTCAGCTCACATACAAATCGCAGCCTTTCCTAATCACTGCTCTTCCCTCTCCTTTCCCTACGACTCCACACTACAGACAGAAGTAATCACTCATGTCCAAGTTCTCATACACTTTGTTAATATCTGTGTGGTCCTGTGTTAGGTTATTTGGGCAGGTGTCTCGTTGCCCATCTGAACTGTAAGTTTCTTGATAACGTATTCATCTTAATTTCTAAAGTGTCTGTCACTGATAGTAGGTGCTCATGAAACATCCACTGACTATGAATACATTATTAACCTAAGATACAGCTACTTCTTGGTCCTTTTAATTCAAACCACAAACATTTTCTGTTCCCTGAAAGATAGCATGACTAATGAGGAGTCATGTGTTACCTAAGGTCATGACCCATGTTTAGAAAAACTTCTTTTATAACCTTTCTAGCAATTAGCACATTATAAAAATAGTGTTAACTGTTTACTTCTTTTCTGTGACGTTTAGATGAATTCAAGCGTGCCGTCTATGTAGCCACCGGCCTCAAACTCTCACCACATTTAGTGAACACTGTCTTCAAGATTTTTGACGTTGACAAAGATGATCAATTAAGTTATAAAGAATTTATTGGAATTATGAAAGACAGACTCCATAGAGGATTCCGGGTAAACCAATACATTTGAAGCCTATTGATACCCTTTTTAAAACCTGAAGAAGGAAAAAACCCCAAGTTTCAAAAACAATGTATATAAATTTTTAAGGATATAAATGTGAAATGTTATATTTGAAAAGAAAAAACATAAGGTCATACTTATTTTCCAAAACACTTTAAGGTGATAGATAAAAGTTAATGCTTTTTAAAAATATAAATCAGTTTGAATTTCAGTAACTTATTTTCATATTCAATTAATTTAATGTCTCCATCTCAGTTTGTGGGGAGAAATGTTGCCAAATATTTTTTGATTAATTCAGTCAGCACACAGGCAATTCAGACTTGGTACTATACAAAGAAATAGCATGATTCTCATTTTGCACGATGCAGATTTCCACTAAGCAATTCGAGACTCTTAAGTCACTGCATCTTCAGTACTTTAAATGGAGAACAAGGTAAAAAAAATTTTGTCTATTGAACTGTTTTTTTTTTTCCTGTTAACGCCTTATACTGAAAACTACTGATTTTTTTTCCTCAGAAATACGTTTTAAGTTATGAAATATAGTGTAAGTCAACAAATGTTTACACATTTAACATATTTGTGGATGTGCCACAAATGGAAAAAGAAAAAATTTTTCTAGTAACAGCTAGAATGTTCAGCCTTCTCTCTTTGGTAAGAATACCCCTAAGTATTATACATCTAAAAAGATAAAAAGTTATATATACCCCCCAAAAAAATCAAGATTCATCTGAAACGTTTTTAAAGATCTTTAATTATTTTTTAAAAATCCAGAGTGTTGGTACAGATACTGTGTACTTAACTGCCACCTAGCGGTCACTTGTTAACATTGGAGACTGATGGCACAAATAACCTGAAAGGATGGATATACGTTGAAAATCACCTATTTTTCCTCAAAAATTTTAGAGTAGCAAGATCGAATTAAAATATAAACTATGCTAGAAGCCTCTGACACTGTATTTCTCTCTCAAATTTTATGTGTTTTTATTTTTGCTTTATGTATTTATTGCATACCTGTGTCCCCATAACATTTTATTTACATTTGCTTACTTTTTAATCCTCTGTTCTACAGGGTTATAAAACAGTGCAGAAGTATCCCACTTTCAAATCCTGTCTAAAGAAGGAACTTCATAGCAGATAAGTATGTTAGCGTCTCTGTCTAAATTTGTTCAGTAACAAAGGAAGGGTCATAATCTATTTTTCTATGATGACATTTAGGAAATCGCTGACAGAAATAGACTTAAAACTTATTTTTTATTTTTAGGCCACTAATTCAATTTACAAATTATTCTTCTAATGATTTTAGACCAGTAATTTAATTTAAGAATTAGTCATTACAACAAAGCATTGGTTTGCTACTATTAAGCTGTGATGCAAAAATGAACTAGAATAAATACTCATCTGACTGGAATTCTCTTGGAGTGTCTCGAAAGAAAAATTTTCTGTTAAACCTACAGTTTTATATCTGAGCAGATACAGTATAATGACTCCAAGCAGGATTTTCATCATCTAGGACCATTAGCATCTAAGGAATATTAGTTACTGTTTTGTAAGATCATGTCCAAACATCGGCTGCAATAACAGCAGGTAACTTTTTAGAGTTATTTTAGGTGCCTGGCCCTGTACGAGGTGTTCCACATGTAGAGTCAGAGATAGATGTCCCACTTAACACCAGGGAAAACAAAGACGTAGTGAGTAATTATCCAAGATAACTTGCTAGTCAATGGCCCACTAGGATCTGAGCCTCATTCTGTCTGATTGCAAAGCCATCTTAGTTACTAAACTATCACCATAGAATGCAGTAATTGAGAAAGATGCAGGAGATTCATTGATTTTGTGTCAACCCAAAGAAATAACTCATATTTGCTGCTCATCTCCAGAATGAGAGGTTTGCCTTTCCTTTTTTCTTGTAAAAGCCTATTGTAGCTATTAAATGTTGGTTGATTGTGGGTTCTGATTAGTTAGGTCTGGACAATGAATGCTTGCAAATATGTATATTTCTTGCTATTTCTCTTGAGCTTGAAACGTTTGTATTTGTCTATAGCAGTATTTCCCAAAGTGGTTCCATAGGATATCAATGTGTATTATTCTAAAAAACAAAAAAGCTGCTTGGTCAAATAAGCTTGAGAAATACTATAATAAGCATGGTTCAGTAGGTTTCTTCCCCCTTAGAACTTATCAGATCTTAATATGCCACTATTTATTTGTCTCTCTAAGAGAAAACCAAGTATCAGCTATTTTGCAAAGCTTTCAGATCTGTTTTTATGGAACTCATTTGGGAAACTCATGTTGGATCTAAAATGTTTAGAGGCAAGTAGGCTTATTTATCTATCTAAGGTGGTAACTGTTGAGTGAACAAAAGAAGTCAGGTCTTCTTTGTCTCTATTTGAAGGAGCTTTATACTCCCTTTAAGAATTTAAACTAACATTAAAAAAAAGTAGAACCCTATCATTTGTTCATTTAGGTAGTATTCCCAACCATGTAGTAGTACATAGCCCAAGAGACAAAAACAACATTTCTTTTAGACCTTTACAATACCAAAGATTAGACAAGTTACTAAACAAAATACTCAACTTTTAAGTTAAAGTTTTAGTTAAGTCTTTGAATCTTATATTTTCTATCGAGTGTTTTCATTATGTGCCTTACTGTTTCACATTAATATCATAATAATAGTTGATTAATGCCATTACTCTTGGTTTCATCCTAAATAAATATTGCTTACATATATATATATATTTTTTTTTTTTTTTTTTTTTAATTAGGTACTTCCAAAGCAAAGTTTTAAGGATTATTATCTACACAACGATGCAAGAAGCACAAATTTCAGAGAATGGAAGCAGGTCTGAGATCAGAACATGTAGAAATGAAGGAAAAGATGAAATGCTAATTATGATTTTTCTTGACAGAATTCTTGAACATAAGACACTTAAAATGCATCTTCTCACTAACTATACATGTTATGTGTTATCAAGTTGAGCTTTTGCCTTGATTTACTGAACCTCTGTACTTTTTCATTCCCTTCAGAAGTATATAGATACTTCCAATGACTATATAAGAATGTATTTAAATTTATTTATTTATTTATTAGAAATTGCCTCATTTCAAAATAATGTATGACTCCTGGAATCTAGATCCCTTAAAAATTAACAGCAACAACATATTTTCTTTGGTTTTGGACTGTGAACTTATTTTCAGAAAATGAATATTCCTTGAGATTTATTTTAGGGCCTTTAGAATTGTTGAAAAATCCCCATTATTACCAGGTTTTTAATTACATTAAAATAATTTTGAAAAACAAATAGAAATTAAGCTACTGTATAATATACTGTGATGGTTTACATTGTACTTTTAACGTTTAAAAGTACTTAACATATATTGTGTGAAGCATATAAAGTTTTTAAAAAGTTTTTGCTCATTTACCAAAGTCATCAGAATGTCTGTTATTCTTTTATGTATACAGTAAAGAAATGTAAAATGTAGATATTTTCTTTCCTCAAAAAAGTCCCATCTCGCTGGTGGAAAGAGTAGCATTTTTGGCAGCCGTCACCATCCTTGCCGTTCTGGTCCTGGACACGCTTCTCCTCCTGTCCACAGACAGCGTACGTTCATACCACTAGTCAGAATAGTCTCCTGCAGCTTTGTGACCTATTGCACATCGTTAGTCCGCGAGTGCTATAAAACGCAAATATGAAATGGTTTAGAAGAGCGATGTATATATTTGGTAGAAGTTAATATTTTGTTTCTTGTGAAAGGACCACATGCCAGACAGCCAGTAATAATGAATAATTTAAGTGTAATTCATTATTTCAAAACAATATGACTTAAAGAGAAAAGAAAAGCTTTCTAGTGAGAAACAAAAGTAGACTTTCACATGGAGAAAATAATTTGATAGTACTTAATGGAAGTCTCTTCAGTTAAAAAGTGTAGTTTATAAAAGGATACTGTGCAAAAATAAAAGAATGAATTTAAGTTAATATATATTATATGTGGAAGATAAGTTCATTTATCTTCTTTTCTAAGATGTATTTAATGTAAATTGTACATACTCTAGCTATTATCTTGCTTTTGCATATGAAAATGGGAAATACTGACTTTGTTTTTGTGAGTTTTGTGAGTTATTAATGTGAAATTGATAGTTCTGCCTCAGCCTATTTATAAAAGTAATGTTATTTCCAAGAAGATGTTACTATTAGCATTGACTATGTATTTGTTAAACTTTTTACATTCTTTATCTGGTATTATTTCTTATATTGCTATAGAAATATATGATTCATAGATTTGAAGATTCCATATAGTATAATAATTTAATTTCACCTGCTTTGAAGGTTGATTCAATTGATTGACTAAATGAAAGTGCCAGCCCACTCATTTAACATGCCCAAAGTCTATTTTACCTTACACTGGGTGTTCTCAATATTAATTATTTGCTATCCAGGATAATTGAGAAATGCAATTTACTTTTATATTTAAGTTTTATTATCTTGCCTACATGGAGAAATTGCTATTGAGAACAGTTCTTTAAATAGAGATTTAAAAATGAATTAGCTCATTAAAATTCTTTATAATTCTCTCACTCTCCAAAGGCATACTATATACGCAGTCTTTTTTGCTTTTCAGTATAAATGAATATTCCTCTGTAAGGCTGCAGCATAATATTAAAATGGGAATAAATAAAATATTCTGATAAATTAAAATGAGAAAGAGTAATTACAGTGATTCCCTCTGTCTTATCACTGTTGACCTTTATCATCTATAAGATGGGAGGTGAAAATCTCTCACTGGATTATTGTTTACATTGATTAAAAAAATTTTAATGCTTTGAAAATAGTAACAGACTAAATACATGTATGCTGTTACTCTCAGTTACTTCCTTCTACAAATTATTCTGTGGGAACATGAAGCTATACGTAAATTTTAGTATCATACTCTCTACAGAAAGTCTACATGTTAAAAGGTTTATGCTATTTCTCAGAATCATTTCATATTGAGAAATTCATTTAATTTAAGTCCTAGTTTATTGTTCTTATTATAAAATACAATGGTAAAGCAACCTGTTGTACATTCTTGTATTATCTCAAAATGAATATACCTGCCCTTAAATAGAGAAACGTAGTACTTTGTATGTGTATCTGTGGACTAATGTCTTTCTGAGAAACGTCACCTCCGAACTTTGAAAATTTTTGTTGATAACCAAACCAACATTGATCTTAGATATTAGACCCTCTGGTATAGCAATACATGCCAGTGAGATTAATCTCATCGGTATTTTAGTAAGTGTAAATAAACCACAGAGCCATAAGCTTCTCAAACTGTATGATAGGAATTCATAGAGAGTTAGAGTCAGAGCTTCACGTGACTGAATGGAATATCAGTTCTGTTTTTCAGTACTGATTGTTTAAATGTCTTAAAGTAATTAAACCAACACTGCAGCAGACCCTGTTTTACTAATGTTAGTACTTGGTAGGCATCATTTTACTAAGACAACTCCTACTGTTTTATAGCTGTATGTTAACATTTTACATAGTGCTTTTACTCCCATAGGCTGTAAAAATATGAATTGTATAATATTCTCTAATGTTAAAATAAAAATTCTAAGTGATAAGAAAGCATTGTGGTTTTTTCTTTTAATTGACAGCATTTTTACTTTGTGTCCTGCAATCAATCACATCTTATATTCTGTGAAATACTGTATGATGAAAACCAATGCAAAGATATAATTCTCTATATCTTTATAATTACCATTAGATCACAATCAGTATTTTTGGCAGACATCTTAAAAACTGAGGAATATACCTATAATTGTGACTATAGGCACATAAATATACAACGCTGAGAGGAAATGAAAACATTATTATGAAAGTTTTCTGGAAAAGATAAATTTAATCCAGTGTTGTAAAGGAAGAGAAGGACAAGCAATTATGGGAAACAGGATAGAGAAAGTAAGAAGAGAATGGAGAAGGGATCTGAGTGAGGAAAGATTTTTTAAACCTGGATGGAATAGAGGCACCTGGGTGGCTCAGTCGATTAAGCGGTTAAGCATCTGCCTTCGGCTCAGGTCACGATCCCAGGGTCCTGGGATCGAGCCCCGCATTGGGCTCCCTGCTCAGCGGGAAGCCTTCTTCTCCCCCTGCTTGTGCCATCTCTCTCTCCCTCCTCTCTCTGTCAAATAAATAAAAGAAATAAATTGGGATTGAATAGACAGTTTTTAGAAAAATAAATTTAAAGACATGCAAGTTAAATCAATGACAATTGATTCCCATTCCTTTCCCATATCAGACTGAAGAGATGGAGTGGTTTGGAACACAGTGTTGGTTAAGCGTGCATGGCAATTACTGGTGAGGCCATACATTTGGGTGCAGCACCTTTGGAGGGCAATATCTAGAAATAGCTCCAAGTTCTGACCTAGAATTTTACTTCTGGGATTGTAATATCCCAATACATATATTCATAAATCTGCATGCCAACAAATCTAGCTACAAAAATGACACTGCATGTAACTATGAAAAAGAATGAAGTCTGCTTATCGTGCTGATCTGAAATGATTGGCAAGGTATTTTTATAGGAGCACAGCAAGGTACAGAAGAATCTACAATATGCTGTTTCTGTTCAAAACACACTTTCATTGCCTAGAATTGTATTTTAATGTATCTTTATCAAAGTTATATGTATATATTTCTGAAAGTCAAAGAGCTCTAGAGGGTTAAAATAAAAACCAGCATCTCTCTTCCCCTCAACCCTCACTTCTGCTTTCAGAGGCAATGCCACTTTCTAATCTTGGGCTCTGCCTTCCTATTTCAGGATAATATGTTACACAGATACTTACTGATTGATTTAATTTTTTAGATTACTGACTGTTGACTTCCTACAAAGGAAGATGGGGGTTTGGCTGTCTTATGCAATCCCCCTCCAAGACGGACATTTCCCCTTCCCCATCCTTTTCGTATAGTTAGAACATAACTTTAGTGAAATCAATTATTACAGCATCATCAGTTACTATCTTTCCTTTCTTACACATCTTCTTACTTTCCCTAGAGTTAAAATTTTCACCTTTTCAGCTTGCTTAATTTTTTGTGTAATTCTCATGTACCTACCCGTCACAAATTCAACCCCAGACTCATCTCCAGAACTAAACATATATTGTTAATACATTCCAACACATCAGGTAATAGTAAGTTTTTAATCATAATTTTAGAAATGCCTCCCGGGGCTCTCACTCCATCTACAATGGTTGTTTTCTGGTCCTGATGCAGAACTTCTGCTGCTGGGCGGGGGAAAGGGGGGTGGAGGGGTGGGGGAGGGGATGGTGTTGGTTCAGGAGGGAGCTTGAGATCTAAAGGCTTTATAAACAGAATTTCAGTAAATCTTATTTACAGTGCCAGCTTCAGAGGTATCTGGATCCTTCCATTCTTAAGCCTTTTGGGAACTCTGCAGGGTGAATCGGCCTCTTTGAGGGTGTCGCTCTGTTGCAGGCATTTAAGTTCTCTTTGGTAATTACCATCTGTTCCTGAGATTTGAAAATTTTGTGCCTGTACTCTCTTGTCCCTGAGAAAGAAAGCGATGCTTTTCTGTCATTTTGGATGGTTTCAGGAGGGAGTGGAAAAAGTTGTGTCCCAAACAACATATTTAACCTCCATACTTAGAATATATCTGGAAGTACCCATACGGAACTGAACTCGGTCACCCGTGGGGATGGGGCCATAGGTCTATTTAATGAAGGGGACCATAAGCTCATATATTTAATGAGCTGTTATTGGGCTGTTTGGGTGTTTTTACCGTGTTTTTTGTTTTTTGTTTTTAAGAAAAGCACGTTTTTAAAACTTAGGATCTCAGTCCAGAAAAAGTTGGAAAAAACCAGGTGCTGGGTGGATTTATTCACCAAATCCAGAGTTAGGTTACTTCTTGAAGTGGACAGAGATGGTTTAAAAAAAAATGTAATGGTGATTGTGAATTTATGGAACATCACATGATTTCAGCTTGGATGGCAGGGATGGCAAAGGGATTAATTGATAAAGGAATGGTGGTGGAAATAAATCAGTATGATTAAAAAAGATGGAAGACAGGGGCGCCTGGGTGGCTCAGTCATTAAGCGTCTGCCTTTGGCTCAGATCATGATCCCAGGGTCTTAGGATCGAGCCCCCCATCGCGCTCCCTGCGCAGGGGAAGCCTGCTTCTCCCTCTCCCACTCCCCCTGCTTTGGTTCCCTCTCTCACTGTGTCTCTCTCTGTCAAATAAATAAAATCTTAAAAAAAAAAATGGAAGACAGCAGCCATACTCTCACAAAACATATTTTGGTGATGTTTACCATAAGAGACAACTGAACTTATTAGTCTAATTCAGTATGGCACTTCCTTTTTTTTTTTTTAAGATTTTATTTATTTCTTTGACAGATAGAGACACAGCGAGAGAGGGAACACAAGCAGGGGGAGTGGGAGAGGGAGAAGCAGGCTTCCCACGGAGCAGGGAGCCCAATGTGGGGCTCGATCCCAGGACCCTGGGACCATGACCCGAGCCGAAGGCAGATGCTTAATGACTGAGCCACCCATGCGCCCCCAGTATGGCACTTTCAAACCCATATTTTCAAGGATGAAGCAAGCAGCTTGAAGGTAAGCAGATTAGTCTACTCGTAGATTTTAAACTGAAGATAAAATGAGTTTAGGAATGAAAGACAATAAACATACTTGCAGTCTATGGCATATAATGCTTTACTCTTTGCAAGCTCTAGGTGTTATAAGAGTTAACGATTCAAGCTGGAAAATCTACCAAAAAAACACTGAAAATCTATACTGTTTTATGTCATTGCTCTTTGGTGCTAAGAGGTTCTCAAGAAAGTGAGTATCTTATGTACCGTTTGTGCTGTAATATTTTATTACAGTGAGTGTACAGAGATTAGCTGTCTCAAAGATTCTTTTGAAATCAGATTGCACATCAAAACTGCATTGTGCCCTGCTAAGTAAGCAAATTTAAGAAAGAGGAGAAGATGATGTCAAGACTTATTGCAAAATGAACAAATAAAGGAAAAAAGATTTGCTTGGTGTTCAGCCTATTAAAGCATAGCCAAATGTCAGTCTTCGTTTGTCAACTTAAATATGTTTTTCTAAAACTTACAAAGATTCAGTCTACAGAAAGTATCCTTTAGCTAGTATTTGGCCTTGAGAAATAAATTAGGCAACACGAAAGTACCAGGTTATACTAAGAACTCAATTTCTCAGTGATTATTTACCACATAAATATGTACATTAGTAATTCAGATACAGATATTTGTTGACCTCTTTGTTATTTTCCTGATTATAAAATTAATGCATGTGTTGTTGCTCCCCAATACTTGAGATTTTAGGTCAGAGGTAAACTTCTCTTCCACAATAGCTAGACCACCAAATACCCAACACACACAAGCATTTCTAGTCTCCAGGGGTTTCTCCCTTCAAAAAGGAAAAAAAAAAAAAAAAGAGGTAAAAAGAAATTTTTAAAAATCCACGAGCTGAGCCTCAGGGAGCCAAGGTGAAGATTAGGTAGCTTGCAGCCTGAATTGTACTTGCTAGAAATAACCAGGAACATAGGTAAGGATCCCAGGCCGGAGCAACAGAGTTCACAGGGGCTTGAAACTAGCATAATGGGGGGCCTGCAGGTTTTGTGAAAGGGTAGGATTGCCCTGAGGCCAGAGTTCTCTACTGACAGGATCTGAGCAGACTGAACCTTGAAATAGCAGTCAGGAGGAGAACCTGAATCCGAGACCCCCTCCTCTGAGCTAAAATCTTCAAGAAGGTCCTGAAGGGTCCTGAGACAAGTGTACACACACACACAGAGAAACACACTGGCTGAAGCAGAAGAAACCATCCAACAAGACTCTCTTAGATTACAGTCAAGCATAACCTCTTAGCGACTACCAAATCTAGATAAAACCAGCCACTATGAGTGAGAATTAATAGACAGCAAATCAGAGCTATGTATGAAACAAACTATGGAATTACAAAAACTATTAAAAAAAAAAAACCATTGGGATTAAACAGATACACTTACCAGATAGAATTTCTAGAAATAAAATATTTAATTGGTGAAATGAAAACCTCAAGAGTTTTGGGTCCAGCCATCACTGAAACTGGTGGCAGACATATCCTTCTATCATAAACTACAGCGTACAGTAGACACTTCAGGGCTCTGACCCTTGAGAGAAAGACACCAGCGTGCTGACCTCTACATTCGCTCTGTTTTCTCTCCCTGGGAACACTTTCCAAACTGCAGCAGAGGGAAGGGAAGCCCAAACAGAATAGAGAAGGTGCATGAGATGGAAGAAATGAAACCAGAGTTGAGGCTAGCTCGGGGAGCAGGAGTCTGTGGGACAGAGGACCAGAGAAGAGGGCACTGTGCAGACGGGGTGCCCCAGAAATCTGCAGAGGGACACTCTTAAGTCTTTGAATACTAACAGCACATGAGCAGGGCAAGACTCCATGGCGCACGGCAGAAAGCAGGGACTGGAGGTCACACAGCCCTGGGAGACATCAGAGTTCAAATCAGCCAGGGTGTGAAGGCCTCATTAAACAACCCAAGAATTAAAGACATGCCTTAAGAGTAAGGCTACTCTAGCGTATGAGTGATTCTAGACCCTTCCCAATAAAACCTAAAATTAATCTACAATAGGCACAAGCTGATCTGCCAGTATAGTAACTACCCACCAAAATAAAATTCAGTACTCTTCAAAGGAAGATGACAAAATCTATATTTTCAATTATGTCGTATCCACGACATCTACTATAGACAAGTATTATATACACTACGCAGGAAAATGTGACCCTTAGCCAGAGGTAAAATGGGCCATAGAAGCAGACCCCGTGATGATCCAGATGTTTGAATTAGCAGATACAAACTTTAAGAGCGCTTATAAATATGTTAAAGAGTTTAAAGGAAAAGACTCTTCAGAGAGGGCACAGCTTTGACTCACCGGATGGTGAAGATGCTGCCGTGCTTCCTACGTGGGGCTTGCTGGAAGTCTCTAGGGTCCCAGGGAAGACCGTCTACACAGAAGTCGAGTCCTCAATCCTCACAGAGTCCTCAGTGAGCCTTGGAGCTCGTCAGGTGCCGGAACAGCTGCTGGTGGCTGGGCACAGCTCGAACCAGGATCTGGAGCGGCGGCAGTGTTCTGGAGGAGTCCAACATACTTACAGGTGGCTCTGGGATTCCAGGACGGAAGGCAGGATGTGGGAGCAGCGATCTGGGTTGGGGCACAGTCCCACGCTATCTGGGGATCCCAGACATACCACAGTTGCCTGAATTGCGTACTGGAGAAGGCAGGCAGTCACCAAATCCCAGAGGAAGCTGTACCCTGCAGGAACTTAGCACTAGAGAGACCACGCAGGGAACAGGTTGGAGGCAAAGCACACTCTAGGAGAGTGAGCCATACCAGAACCAGGAAGAGAAAACCCCTTCCTCCTCCAGTGTCCTTCCAGAACCCTCCTCTGACAATGTTTAACACCAGGCTGGCTGGCAAATGAGAAACATTTACAAAAATCCATTTCGTTATTACAGAGTAAGGCAAAAAGGGTGGATTTGGGGCTAAAAGGAAATTAATGGATAAAGAGCATGACCCACCCCTTTGACCACTCAGCTTTCCATATAATGTCTACACACTCCGGAATGCCAGACAACAATGCAACAACTCTGTAGGAGCCCAACAATCACTGTGTACACCACGGTGGCTATGTTAATCACCCCTCAAAATCCACTGAATATTCTGTTGCCTAATGACTAAACTCTAAAATTAACCTCTAGCAATCTGTAGAGAGATATTTTTAATGGAAAAGAAAGAGAAGATGGATATTGTTGACGTATACCCGTAAACACATACCTATAAGAAGCGAAAGGAAGGGGCACCTGGGTGGCTCAGTGGGTTAAGTGTTTGCCTTTAGCTCAGGTCATAACCCCAGGGTCCTGGGATCAGACCCGAGTTGGGCTCCCTGCTCGGCAGGGAATCTGCTTCTCCTTCTCCGTCTGTCCCTCCCCCTGCTTGTGTGCTCGCTCTCTCTCTGTGTCAAATTTATTTATTTATTTGAGAGAGAGAGAGTGAGAGAGCAGGTGAGTCAGGGCTGGGGGGTAAAGGGAGAGGGAGAGAGAGAGAATCCTCAAGACTCTCCTACTCAGCATGGAGTCCAACTCGGGGCTCGATCCCAGGACCCTGAGATCATGATCTGAGCCAAAATCAAGAGTCAGACGCTTAACTGACTGAGCCACGCAGGTACCCCTCCACCATTGCTTTTAAGCTTAGAAATTCCTCTCCCAATTTGATAACTACCCTGTCATATATTTTTATGGTTTGTATTTTCTTTGAATTTAACTGAAAAAATTCACCTAGGATTTTGTTAAATGGCAAAAAAAAAAAAAAATGAGGACCTAACTCTAGATTTCCCTGCAAATATCTAGCCAATTTATCTAGCACTATTTATAGAGTAATTCTTCCCTTTTGCCACATAATACAAAGCAAATTGTATTTTAAATATTTTTACATTCCCACATCTGTTTTAGGATATTATTCTCTTCCTTTGGACTGTCTGACTTTCCTTATAACCACATTGTTTTAATTATCATAACTTCATAATATTTTCATACTCCATAAGACTAGTTTACCTCCCCCTACAATACCAGACTTAAATTTCTCTTCTTTTCACCAAAAATTTTCTTAACTCTTCTTACTTGTTTATCCTTTCAGATGAACTTTACAATTGTCTTACCATATCTCCTCCCAAGTGATTATTGGGATCACTTTAAAATTACAAGTTAATTTTGGAAGAAATGACACTGTATTTGTCAGGTTCTCCACAGACACAGAACCAATAGGATGTACCTGTATACAGAAAGAGATTTATGAGAAGGAAGTGGCTCACAAGATTATGGAGACTGACAAGTCCCAAATCTGCAGGGTGAGTCAGCAAGCTGGAGATCCAGGAAAGTTGATGATCTAGTTCCAATCCGAGTCTGAAGTCCTGAGAACTAAGAGAGCTGATCATTTAGTTCCAGTTCTAAGGCTGGCAGGCTCGAGAGCCACTGTTTCAGTTCCAAGGCAATAAAGCAGGAGGAATTCTCTTGCTTGAAGAAGGTATTCTTTTGTTTTAGTCAGGTCTTCAACTGATTGGATGAGACCCACCACATTAGAGAGGACAATCTGCTTTACTTAGTTCACTGGTTTAAATGTTAATCTTAACCAAAACACCCTCACAGAAACACCCAGAGTAACACTGGACTAAACACCTGGGATGGCCCAGTCAAGTTGACAAAAAAATTAACTATCATAACACCTTCATAATATTTTTAGCCCATCCAGGAACAGTTATGTCAGGAATTTATCCTAAAATGTACGGTTTTCTTTATCTAGGTCATACTACTTCTGATAAGGTCTTTTCTAGATCCTATGTACTTGTCATTGCTTCTAAGAATGGGAATTCTTCCCATTGGATTTTCTATCTGATTACTGTTGGTATATAGAAAAACAATCTATTTATTCAGCTACTTAACTAAACTCTTAGTAGTTCCAACATTTTTTTCTACTGATTCTTTTGAGTTTTCTGGTGGTAAATCATATTATATGCAAATGATGGCAAGTGTGTCTTTGCCCATTCCTATATTATTGCTCTTACTTCTATTTCCAGTATTATTTCACTGATTATAGTTCCCAGAGCAATGTAAAATACTAATAGCAGAAATCTTGATTTCCCGTTTAATAAGGTTATCTCTAATATTTTCAATGAAGCATAATATTTTCCTGTTGATTTGAGACAATTACTTTATCTTGTACCCTTTATTTCCTGGATTTAAAAGAGTCTGGAAAAGGAATGAGAGTTGAATCATCTCAAATGCCTTTTCAGCTTCCACTGATGATTACATTTTTCCAATTTGACCTCCAGATGCGCTATATCTGCTTTATAGGCTTCCAAATATTAAATTATTCTACATTACTGTAATCAAGTCTGGTCACAGTAAACCGTTCTTTTCACATCATGGTCTTAGACAAGCTGACTCCCATATATCAAGTTCCTCATCTCCAAATTGGGGCTAAAATGTGTATCTGCCCCATGTTATAGGGATTAGATGAGATAATTTATATAAAGTAAATTTAATTACAGTAATTAATTAGCACAATGTCTGGCTCATAGGTACGTTTGGCTAGTAGTACCATTATTATTGTTATTAACCAAGAGGACTGAATATAGTTTTGAGTGGGGAAGACTGTATTTCCTGTGGGAATTTTTATATGCATGAGTGAGAAGTTTCTTAAAATTTTCTTAAAGAAAATAAAATAGGTATTTTAAAATTTTCATGTATGAATCATGGGAAGGAACAATAAAAAGTTATTTTCTCTTATTTTATTTTAAAACTATGTTGTTAGTTTACTCCGACCTCCTTGCAGTTCAGCTAACTCGCTCATAATATTCCTGGGCTGCATTGGCCTCACGGTCACGTGATCAACATAGTTGCACAAAGCCCAGGACAGGAAGCCCCCACGATTGGGGTCTAACGCTCTCTAGTCCCCATTTTCAAATTCTTAATAATGTTATCTTTGAATTTTTGTTTTACAGCTGAAATCTTTGGGACAATGGAGATTGTGCCGGGGGCTTGGGGCCTCTGCTCACACGCAGTTCTCCTTCCCACGCCCTCCGCACCTCCCCGGGCTGGGTTCTTGGCTATCCTCTGCCTGCCCAGCTGCACCCTCCCCAGCCCTGCCCAAGTGTTTGCTTCCAACGTCCAGCCCCCTGGCAGGGACCTGGGTGCAGATACGGGTAGGAATGGGGCAAGGCACCCACATCCCACTGCATTTGGGGGCTTAGGATGGTGGAGGACGTCCTGCCCTAAGGGGGCAGTGCCATCATGCATTCACCCACTCCTAATCCACGTACTTAGACCTTTCTAACTCAGAGCTTGCAATACCCTTGGCAGTTGCCCATCCAAGTGAGTTGGAGCACCAGGCCTGCGGACAGCGGAGATGTCCGACTGGACTTCACCAAGGAGCTCTGCACCTGCAGAGCGGTGGTGCATCGGCGCCGCGGCTGGTGTGGGACTCCGAGCAGCGTCAGGCCGGCGCGAAGACAAGCACAGGGGTCATGGGATGGGGTCCCAGCGTATCCCTGAAGACGCGCTCTCACCTTGCAAGCATCCCGATGCCTGAGGCCTGAAGGAGTATACTTCAGCCTGCTTTGTGCTAGATGAACGCTTCTTCCTCCACCAGCTTCCTGCGTCTAACTTGTCTATGCTTTTCTGGCCGCGGGGAAGCTGTACCATGAAAGAGGAATGACGTAATTTTGATGATTCCACACAGGAGTTAAATGCTCCGATGTTTGCATTCAAAACTGGCATTGGAGAATATAAAGATGAATGGGGAAAGCCGTGTTAATAATTCAACTTTTTTTTTTTTTTTTTAAGAGAGAGAGCGAGAACGAGCAGGGGGAGCTGCGGCAGGCAGAGGGAGAAGCAGGCTTCCCGCTGAGCAGGGAGCCTGATGCGGGACTCGATCCCAAGACCCCGGGATCACAACACGAGCAGAAGGCAGACACTTAACCGACTGAGCCACCCAGGCATCCCAATAATTTAACATTTTTAATTTTTATTTACTGACCATGACATTAAGTAGCACATAGAAAACATCACGACAAGTTGAGGGAGAGAACAGAAGGAAAAACAAAACTTTAGACTTTAATACCGTAGACAGCCCTTTTTTCCTGCTTTTTTGAACAAAGAGCCCTGCACTTTCATTTTGCACATGTCTGCAAAAATTACGCAGCCGTTCCTTCCCTGGTTTGTGGACAGTTGGGCCAGTGTGCAAGCGTGTCTGTGAGTTTGGTGAGATACCGGATGGTAAGAAACAAATGAAGAACGGAGTTATAGTTTATGCTATTTGGAAGTGGGCATTGATTCTTCTCAACATTATAATGGAGAAGATGCTTTCATATTCGGAAAAAAATAGGAGAAAGGCTATTAAGATGGTAAGCATGCTGCTCAGCCCTCACAGTGTGTGGCAACAAGCAGCTTTCCGCCCAGGGGGAGCTGGTGTCCAGAGAGCAGCTGTGGTGAACTGTCTGACTGGGTTCCTCACGGCTCATCAATACGACGTTGGGACTCTACTTAACCACACTCCAAATGGGTTCACTTAAAAAAGGTACAAAGTTAAGTTTATCACTTGAATAGAATGTAATTTATAAAGAATAAATAATCGCAAGACGTTATAACATTTTTTTTTTAAATTTTACATGAGGCAGAAGCTATTGAGGTAAAAATGGGGGTTTGAAGGACACACAGAACATTCCCTGAACTGTGTGGCAGAGCCAAGGGCTGAGGGTAGAAGACTAAGAGAGAACTAAGACTCGAAACAAATTAGGGATGAACTGATGAATGACAGCCGTGAAGAAAAAATTCGAGAGCTGACAAATAATGATATCAACTTTGTTTGTCTTTAATTTACCCAGAGCTGGGAAGAATACTGGTCACCTCACTATTCAATAATAAGTAGGCACATCATCATCTTCAAACACAGAAGAATAAGGAACAACTATTTAAAAGTTACTGAAATAGGGCGCCTGGGTGGCTCAGTTGGTTAAGCGACTGCCTTCGGCTCAGGTCATGATCCTGGAGTCCCTGGATCGAGTCCCGCATCGGGCTCCCTGCTCGGCAGGGAGTCTGCTTCTCCCTCTGACCCTCCCCCCTCTCATGTACTCGCTCTCTCTCATTCTCTCTCTCTCAAATAAATAAATAAAATATTAAAAAAAAAAAAAAAAAAGTTACTGAAATGGTTCTCTGCATCCTAAACTTCGGTGATTACAATTGTCATACAATGCCTTGCTAGAGAGGCATTTTTATTCAAGATGAATATGTAGAGCTGACCAGCGCTTTTGAAAAACAATCGTCTGAGGCTCTCTGTACTTGAGATCCCACTACTAGTTTCTCATTAAAGTGATTCATGAAATTTTTCATTTAGATTCCTATGTATTTTTAAAAACCAATTTGGTTTCCACCTTTCAACTAAATGAATGAGTCAGGGTATCATGCAGACAGGTGTGGACTTGCATAATTATCAGGTTAAATGATCCTTGAATAGAACAGA
Organism: Phoca vitulina; assembly: GCF_004348235.1. Lineage (NCBI taxonomy): Eukaryota > Metazoa > Chordata > Mammalia > Carnivora > Phocidae > Phoca > Phoca vitulina. The sequence continues at coordinate 19,846,462 of NW_022589718.1, forward strand.
GAAAATGGGCAAGGACTTAAAGCAGAATCCAAGAAAACATAACTTTTCCAAAAAAGATAAATTGGGAAACATACATAAAGAGGTGAAATACATTTAGCCCATCCGTTCAGAATAGTGTGGTTCATTAAGCATGGCTCTCAAGCCAGACTTCCTGAGTTCAAATCCCGACTCTGTCACCACCTACTTGTGTAGTTAAGCAAGGTTCTTTCACTTTCCAGTTCTGGGCTTTTTCACATGCGAGATGAGACGGTGAGAGTGGCTGAGTCCTGGGGTCTTTGTGAGAACTAGAGGGGAAACTCCCTGTAAGGCTTTGAGTTTAGCAAACACTTAATAAGTGTTGGTTATTATTACTCCTAAAATAATATCCCTAATTCATCTAGAATCCGCTTATTTGTAACTTGTTCATAAACTTGACCTTGGAGATGAAAACAAAAGTAAAAACTTCATGGGCTATTGAAAAGTATAAAGTGGTGCTCATTATCAAAGGGAATTAAAAATAGGGAAAAGAAAATATTAAAAAAATTTTTTTAAATGATATTGCCAAATGCCTTAAACCTACCCTATGTATGTATTGCCTATTTTCATTGTTGTCACCCTCTTCATCTATTGAATTTTCTTGGTTTTCAGGCACCTACTTAACTTTATTAAATATTTTATGGTATGCATATGAAATAGAGTCAATGTACCTAGGACTATTACTGTCTACTAGTTTTCTTTCTTCCTAAAGATAGAAAAGAGGATTGCCTATGGCCAAAAAAAAAAAAATTCTGTCTTCCTGTCAGCTCCTTCTGCTCATATCTCCAGGATTCCAAATTATATATTCACATAATTTACATTTTCCCACTTTTAGTTTAAAAAATATCAAGTTAAGTCAAAAGCTAAAATGCAGCCCTTTTTATAGCAGAAAATTGCTTCTATTGCTCAAAGCTAATTTAAAATAAAATCTGGTCATCCTGAAAAACATACGTGTGTGTGTGTATATATATATATTTTTTTTTTTTTTTAATTTGGCTTCAGATCGCTAGTCACTCATATTCCCACACAACACTTTTTTTAAATGTAATGTTTTCCTTGAAGAAGTGGGAATAAAGCTTTATTCTTGTTGCAAAGCATTGCTCAATCCTGTGTTTAGTGTAGTATGTGGGATCGGGTAGATAACTAATACATCTTTGTTGAAAGAATAAGTGGATAAATGTATGAATGAATGAATGAATGAATGAACAAAGTAAGGCATATCAAGCCCGAAGAGCAAATATAGTCTTTGCCTTTTACTTTACTTCAGAACACATTTCCTAACCATGTGTCTGCCTTCTAATATTAAAACTAATAAATACAATTACTCACATACTTGAGAGCTGCCCACTAATATACATGTCCCAACACCTAAGGTACTTCAAACTCAATGAGATGAATTCGCCTTCCGTGATAATAAGTGCAGATTATAGCAAACACATATTCATCAAATATATTATGCATATATATATATATCTTCTCTAGATATGCCAGGCACTGTGCTAAGCACTTTATATACACAATCTCATGAACATCCTCAGCATCGCTATAAGATAGTAGATTCTATCTGAGGCTTAAGAAAGTTAAGTAATTCTCCTAAAGTCAAATAACAGTTAAGTATACAACCAAGATTCGGAGCCAGGTTTGCTGAGTTCCTGCCCTGATCTCTTCGCTGCCATGACAAACTGTTTACTGATGTAAGGACACAGGGAATGGACAGAGGGGACCTCTACCTCCTGGAGCTGGGACCGGTGACAGGCTGTGATTTGGTGGCAAAGTTAGGACTCTGGGCCAGTAACAAACATATCAGAGCAGACTGGAGAGACCCTGTGGGCAACAAGCCACGGGGAAAAGATGGACTATTAAGACAGGAAACAGAGTGGAGGGAAGGCTGAAATATTGGCCTCCAGCTAGAGTCATATAATTATCAGCCAAACCAGGACACTTGAAAGTGAAAGTGGATTCTAGTCATAACTGTATGAGGACAACACTACAAAGCGGGACTGTCTCAACTAAAGCAGGAAATAGGGTCACCTTTCCCATGTCCCTCTCTTGGTATTTTTTCCCTTTTATTCCTTCTTTTTTTCTCTCTCTTTCTCTCTCTTCTTTTACCTCCCTCTTTATTTGCCCCCTGTCTCTCACTGGCTCTTCCCACGTGCCTCAAGAGGCAATAATTTGCCACAATTATCTGAAATTGGGAAGCTCACTAAGGGCCTCATATTTGAACTTATTTGACAAATGCTGCAGAAGGATATTTCTCCTTTTGCTATATTAGTTATCTATTGCTGCATAACGAATTACCCCTAAAATGCAGTGTCCTAAGAAAACATTTAATACCTCACACAATTCCTGAGAGTCGGGAATTTGGGAGCAGCTTAGCTGGGTGATTCAGCCTCCGGGTCACTCACAGGGTTGCAATGGGGCTGTGAGCTAGGACTCGTCATCTGCAGGCATGACTGCAACTGGAGGATTGACTTCCAGGAGAGCTCCCTCCCCCGGCTCTCAGCTGGAGGACGCTGCTTCTTGCCACATGGGCCGCCCCATATAGCTGCTCATGCCGTAGCAGCTAACTTCTCCCAGAATAAATGATCCTAGAGAGAGGACTGAGGCACAGTGGTTTGTAACCTAGTTCCTAAAGTTTCCCTCTCTTACTTCTATTTTATTCTACTCATGAGGAATGAGTCACTAAGTCCAACCACACTCACAAGAAGGGGGATTGGACTCTACCTCTTGAGGGGAGCAATATCAAAGAATTTATGGACACATTTAAAAGCACCATACTCCATCCTCTGGCCACAAATTATCTACATTCTTCCCACATGCAAAATATACTCACCCTTCCCAAGGTCCACGAAATCTAATGGGTCAGCTCAAACTCCAGAATCTCATCATCCTATGAGTTCCTGGTATGGATGAGGCTCCTTGGGTATAATCCTTGGGTATCAATTCCTGGTATGAACGAGGCTCTCTGGGGATAGTTCTTCAGTGTACCCCCTCTCAACCTGAAGATGTGTGAACAATGAACAACAGAGACAAGTTACCTGCCCCTGCTACACACCCCCCCCAATACAATGGTAGAACAGAGATAGGATAGCCATTATAGACATTCTTGTTTAAAAGGGAGGAAACTGGGGTGCCTGGGTGGCTCAGTCGTTAAGCGTCTGCCTTCGGCTCAGGTCATGATCCCAGGGTCCTGGGATCGAGCCCCGCGTCAGGCTCCCTGCTCGGCAGGAGGCCTGCTTCTCCCTCTCCCACTCCCCCTGCTTGTGTTCCCTCTCTGCCAAATAAATAAATAAAATCTTAAAAAAAAAAAGGGGGGGAGGAAACTGGGAAGAATAAAGGAGTCAATGGCTCATAGCAATTCTGAAAGCCTTGCTGAAATGTTGGAAGGTCCTTCATTGAGATTCAATCTTACTCCTTGCCCAGGAATATTCTCTATGGCTCTGAGCTCTGCCCTCTGGGCTCCTGGTTCTGCCACCTTAGTCATCCCTCCTTTTTCATGAAATGTAGCACGTGTGTGCAGCTGTGCGATTTCCTCAGTAGTTCCCAACCTGAAGAAGTCTGAGAGTCCAAAGGACTCTATTCATTATGTATTACTGTTTCTGTCTCTGGCAATGTTTCTATGAAGATAATTCTCTAACACTTTACGGCTCTCCTATGGATCTTCCTAGGTTCTCTCCAGCCAAATCCACACTTACAAATGTCTTTGAGGTAAGACCTTCACTACATTGGACACTGGACATCTGCTGAGACACTGAGGGCTTGAGTGAAGCTAGAACAGCCGATTCCAAGAAGTCTCACTCTTACAGCTCTTCATTGGAGGCCTTTGTCCCCTGCTACCTGGCATTTTACTGGTTCCCCTGTGAACTTTAACTTCCCAGACTTAGCTTCTTAAATTAAACTAGCCACTGGGTGGGGAGCCTGGGGGGCTCAGTCGGTTAAGCGACTGCCTTCGGCTCAGGTCATGATCTCAGGGTCCTGGGATCAAGTACCAAGTTGGACCAGTTTCTCCCTCTCCCTTGCCCCTTCCCCCGGCTTGTGCCCTCTCTCCCTCTCTGTCAAATAAGTAAAATCTTTAAAAATATAAAAATAAATAAACAAACAAACAAACAAATAAATAAACTAGCCACTGGGAACCTGGGTGGCTTAGTCGCTTAAGCGTCCAACTCTTGATTTCGACTCAGGTCAGGATCTCAGGGTCCCGAGATAGAGCCCAGTGAGACAGGCCTGTGCTCAGCAGGGCGTCTGCTTGAGATTCTCTCTCCTGCTCTCTCTGCTCCCTGCCACCTCAGGTGCTCTCTTGCTCTTTAAAATAGATAAATAAATCTTTTTTCAAAATCAGACGAGCCACACGTGGAGTTTAAAAGAAACCAAGCTGATCTCTTTATTCATTTACTTTTTATTATTATGCTATGTTAATCACCATACATTACATCATTAGTTTTTGATGTAGTTCCATGATTCATTGTTTGCGTATAACACCCAGTGCTCCATGCAGAACGTGCCCTCTTTAATACCCATCACCAGGCTAGCCCCTCCCCCCACCCCCCTCCCCTCTAGAACCCTCAGTTTGTTTTTCAGAGTCCATCATCTCTCATGGTTTGTCTCCCCCTCCGATTTCCCTCCCTTCATTCTTCCCCTCCTGCTATCTTTTTCTTCTTCTTTTTTTTTTTTAACATATAATGTATTATTTGTTTCAGAGGTACAGGTCTGTGATTCAAGAGTCTTACACAATTCACAGCACTCACCATAACACATACCCTCCCCAATGTCTATCACCCAGCCACCCCATCCCTCCCACCCCCACCACTCCAGCAACCCTCAGTTTGTTTCCTGAGATTAAGAATTCCTCATATCAGTGAGGTCATATGATACATGTCTTTCTCTGATTGACTTATTTCGCTCAACATAATACCCTCCAGTTCCATCCATGTCTTTGCAAATGGCAAGATTTCATTCCTTTTGATGGCTGCATAATATTCCATTGTATATATAGACCACATCTTCTTTTATCCACTCATCTGTTGATGGACATCTTGGCTCTTTCCACAGTTTGACTATTGTGGACATTGCTGCTATAAACATCGGGGTGCACGTACCCCTTCATATCCCTACATTTGTATCTTTGGGGTAAATACCCAGTAGTGCAATTGCTGGGTCATATGGTAGCTCTATTTTCAACTTTTTGAGAAACCTCCATACTGTTTTCCAGAGTGGCTGCACCAGCTTGCATTCCCACCAACAGTGTAGGAGGGTTCTCTTTTCTCTGCATCCCTGCCAACATCTGTCGTTTCCTGACTTGTTAATTTTAGCCATTCTGACTAGTGTGAGGTGGTATCTCATTGAGGCTTTGATTTGAATTTCCCTGATGCCGAGCGATGTTGAGCACTTTCTCATGTGTATGTTGGCCATTTGGAGGTCTTCTTTGCAAAAATGTCTGTTCATGTCTTCTGCCCATTTCTTCATTGGATCATTTGTTCTTTGGGTGTTGAATTTAATAAGTTCTTTATAGATTTTGGATACTAGCCCCTTTTCTGATATGTCATTTGCAAACATCTTCCCCCATTCTGTCGGTTGTCTTTTGGTTTTGTTGACTGTTTCTTTTGCTGTGCAAAAGCTTTTTATCTTGATGAAGTCCCAATAGTTCATTTTTGCCCTTGCTTCCCTTGCCTTTGGCGATGTTTCTAGGAAGACGTTGCTGCGGCTGAAGTCGAAGAGGTTGCTGCCTGTGTTCTCCTTTAGGATTTTGATGGACTCCTGTCTCACATTGAGGTCTTTCAACCATTTGGAGTCTATTCTTGTGTGTGGTGTAAGGAAATGGTCCAGTTTCATTCTTCTGCATGTGGCTGTCCAATTTTCCCAACACCATTTGTTGAAGAGACTGTCTTTTTTCCATTGGACATTCTTTCCTGCTTTGTCAAAGATTAGTTGACCATAGAGTTGAGGGTCCATTTCTGGGCTCTCTATTCTGTTCCATTGATCTATGTGTCTGTTTTTGTGCCAGTACCATACTGTCTTGATGATGACAGCTTTGTAGTAGAGCTGGAAGTCTGGAATTGTGATGCCGCCAGCTTTGCTTTTCTTTTTCAACATTCCTCTGGCTATTCAGGGTCTTTTCTGGTTCCATATAAATTTTAGGATTATTTGTTCCATTTCTTTGAAAAAAGTGGATGGTATTTTGATAAGGATTGCATGAAGTGTGTAGATTGCTCTAGGTAGAATTGACATCTTCACAATATTTGTTCTTCCAATCCATGAGCATGGAACGTTTTTCCATTTCTTTGTGTCTTCCTCAATTTCTTTCATGAGTATTTTATAGTTTTCTGAGTACAGATCCTTTGCTTCTTTGGTTAGATTTATTCCTAGGTATCTTATGGTTTGGGGTGCAATTGTAAATGGGATTGACTCCTTAATTTCTCTTTCTTCTGTCTTGTTGTTGGTGTATAGGAATGCCATTGATTTCTGTGCATTGATTTTGTATCCTGCCACTTTACTGAATTCCTGTATGAGTTCTAGCAGTTTTGGGGTGGAGTCTTTTGGGTTTTCCACATAAGGTATCATATCCTTTGCAAAGAGTGAGAGTTTGACTTCTTCTTTGCCGATTTGGATGCCTTTGATTTCTTTTTGTTGTCTGATTGCTGTGGCTAGGACTTCTAGTACTATGTTGAATAGCAGTGGTGATAGTGGACATCCCTGCCACGTTCCTGACCTTAGGGGGAAAGCTCTCAGCTTTTCCTCATTGAGAATGATATTTGCTGTGGGTTTTTCATAGATGGCTTTTATGATATTGAGGTATGTACCCTCTATCCCTATACTCTGAAGAGTTTTGATCAAGAAAGGATGCTGTACTTTGTCAAATGCTTTTTCTGCATCTATTGAGAGGATCATATGGTTCTTGTTCTTTCTTTTATTAATGTATTGTATCACATTGATTGATTTGCGGATGTTGAACCAACCTTGCAGCCCAGGGATAAATCCCACTTGGTCGTGGTGAATAATCCTTTTAATGTACTGTTGGATCCTATTGGCTAGTATTTTGGTGAGAATTTTTGCATCCATGTTCATCAGGAATATTGGTCTGTAATTCTCCTTTTTGATGGGGTCTTTGTCTGGTTTGGGGATCAAGGTAATGGTGGCCTCATAAAACGAGTTTGGAAGTTTTCCTTCCATTTCTATTTTTTGGAACAGTTTCAGAAGAATAGGTATTAATTCTTTAAATGTTGGATAGAATTCCCCTGGGAAGCCATCTGGCCCTGGGATTTTGTTTGTTGGGAGATTTTTGATGACTGCTTCAATTTCCTTAGTGGTTATAGGTCTGTTCAGGTTTTCTATTTCTTCCTGGTTCAGTTTTGATAGTTGATACATCTCTAGGAATGCATCCATTTCTTCCAGATTATCTAATTTGCTGGCATAGAGTTGCTCATAATATGTTCTTATACTTGTTTGTATTTCTTTGGTGTTGGTTGTGATCTCTCCTCTTTCATTCATGATTTTGTTGATTTGGGTCATTTCTCTTTTCTTTTTGATAAGTCTGGCCAGGGGCTTATCAATCTTGTTAATTCTTTCAAAGAACCAGCTCCTAGTTTCGTTGATCTGTTCTACTGTTCTTTTGGTTTCTATTTCATTGATTTCTGCTCTGATCTTTATTATTTCTCTTCTCCTGCTGGGTTTAGGCTTTATTTGCTGTTCTCTCTCCAGCTCCTTTAGGCGTAGGGTTAGGTTGTGTATTTGAGACCTTTCTTGTTTCTTGAGAAAGGCTTGTATTGCTATATCCTTTCCTCTTAGGACTGCCTTTGCTGCATCCCAAAGATTTTGAACAGCTGTGTTTTCATTTTCATTGGTTTCCATGAATTTTTTTAATTCTTCTTTAATTTCCTGGTTGACCCATTCATTCTTTAGTAGGATGCTCTTTAGCCTCCATGTATTTGAGTTCTTTCTGATTTTCCTCTTGTGATTGAGTTCTAGTTTCAAAGCATTGTGGTCTGAAAATAGGCAGGGAATGATCCCAATCTTTTGGTACTGGTTGAGACCTGATTTGTGACCTAGGATGTGATCTGTTCTGGAGAATGTTCCATGGGTACCAGAGAAGAATGTTTATTCTGTTGCTTTGGGATGGAATGTTCTGAATATATCTGTGAAGTCCATTTGGTCCAATGTGTCATTTAAAGCCTTTGTTTCCTTGTTGATCTTTTGCTTAGACGATCTGTCCATTTCAGTGAGGGGGGTGTTAAAGTCCCCCACTATTATTGTATTGTTGTCAATGTGTTTCTTTGCTTTTGTTATTAATTGGCTTATAGAATTGGCTGCTCCCATGTTAGGGGCATAGTATTTACAACTGTTAGATCTTCTTGTTGGACAGACCCTTTAAGTAGGATATAGTGTCCTTCCTCATCTCTTATTACAGTCTTTGGTTTAAAATCTAATTTGTCTGATATAAGGATTGCCACCCCAGCTTTCTTTTGATGTCCATTAGCATGCTAAATGGTTTTCCATCCCCTCACTTTCAATCTGGGGGTGTTTTGGGGTCTAAAATGAGTCCCTTGCAGACAGCATATCGATGGGTCTTGTTTTTTTATCCAATCTGATAGCCTGTGTCTTTTGATTGGGGCATTTAGCCCATTTACATTCAGGGTAACTATTGAAAGATAGGAATTTAGTGCCATTGTATTGCCTGTAAGGTGACCGTTACTGTATATTGTCTGTGTTCCTTTCTGGTCTATGTTACTTTTAGGCTCTCTCTTTGCTTAGAGGACCCCCTTCAATATTTCTTGTAGGGCTGGTTTTGTGTTTGCAAATTCCTCTAGTTTCTGTTTGTCTTGGAAGCTTTTTATCTCTCCTTCCATTTTCAATGACAGCCTAGCTGGATATAGTATTCTTGGCTGCATATTTTTCTCATTTAGTGCCCTGAATATATCATGCCAGTCCTTTCTGGCCTGCCAGGTCTCTGTGGATAGGTCTGTTGCCAATCTAATGTTTCTACCGTTGTAGGTTACAGATCTCTTGTCCCGAGCTGCTTTCAGGATTTTCTCTTTGTCTCTGAGACTCGTAAGTTTTACTATTAAATGTCAGGGTGTTGACCTATTTTTATTGACTTTGTGGGGGATTCTCAGTGCCTCCTGGATTTTGATGCCTGTTTCATTCCCCAAATTAGGGAAGTTCTCTGCTATAATTTGCTCCAATATACCTTCTGCCCCTCTCTTTCTTCTTCTGGGATCCTTACTATTCTAATGTTGTTTTGCTTTATGGTAGCACCTATCTCTTGAATTCTGCCCTTGTTATCCAGTAGTTGTTTATCTCTCTTTTTCTCAGCTTCTTTATTTTCCATCATTTGGTCTTCTATATCATTAATTCTCTCTTCTGCCTCATTTATCCTAGCAGTTAGAGCCTCCATTTTTTTATTGCACCTCATTAATAGCCTTTTTGATTTCTACTTGGTTAGATTTTAGTTCTTTTATTTCTCCAGAAAGTGTTTCTCTAATAACTTCCATTTTTTTTCCAGCTAGTATCTTTAAAATTATCATTCTGAACCCTAGTTCCAACATCTTACTAATGTCTGTATTGATTAGGTTCCTGGCAGTTGGTACTGCCTCTTGTTCTTCTTTTTGAGGTGATTTTTTCCATCTTGTCATTTTGTCCAGAGGAGAATAGATGAATGAGAGAACAAAATGCTAACAGGGTAACAATGTCCCCAGAAAATATACACTAAACAAATCAGAAAAGACCTGAAACCGGGGGAAAAGAAAGGGAAAGAAAAAAAAGATAAAGATAAAGATAAAAACAAATGAACAAATACAAAACAAAACAAAACAAAAAACAGAATATGATCAAATATGATCAGGCTGGTGCATAGATCAGTGCCACACACTAGATTTTGGGTGTATATTGGTCTGTTAGAAGAAAGTGCCTCCCAAAATTTTAAAGAAAGAAAAACTTATATATGTACAAATATAAGGGTTAATATGATGAAGGGATGGAATATGACTGTAAAGATGAAAATTATAAAAGATTTTATAAAAGGAATTGATAAGATAAGAAGTTGGTTGAAAAAAGAAAGAAGAGGATTTTTAAAAAAAAGGGAGAGAATGTGATCAGGCAGGAGACTAGAACAAAGCTATACACTAGAGATTTAGGGTATATTTTGATCTGTTAGAAGAAACTGTATCCCAAAATTTTAAAGAGAGAACTTATATATATATATACCAAATATAAGGTTAACAACTATGAAGGGATAGAGTATGACTCTAAAAATGAAAAATAAAAAAGATTTTTTTAAAAAGGGATTGATAAGATGTTGGTTGAAGAAGAGAAAAAGAAAAATTAAAAAAAAAGAAAAAGAAAAAAGAAAATTAAAAAAACAACTTTGAAAGACTAAAGAATCATGGTAAAAAAGCCATGGATTCTATGTGCATTATTCCCCTAGCGCTGGAGTTCTGCCGTTCTCATTGATCAGTAAACTTGGTCTTGGCTGGCTGTTCTCGCTGATCTTCTGGGGGAGGGGCCTGTTGCCGTGGTTCCCAAAAGTCTTTGCCGGAGGCGGAATTACCCCCCCCCCTTGCCCAGTCAGGGCTAAGTCATCTGCTCGGGTTTGCTCTCGGGATCTTTTGTTCCCTGCAAGCTTTCCGTACAGCTTTGGAGGTCGAGAGTGAAAATGGCGGCCTCCCAACCTCCGCCCTGGAGGAGCCGAGAACTCGGGGCCCTGCTCCTCAGTGCGCCCCCAGAGAAAAGCAGTCAGTCACTCCCGTCTCCCCAGTCTCCGGCCGCACTCCGTGCTCACCCGGCCTGTGACCGAGCAATTCTGTCTCTGGCACCCAACTCGGTGTGGAGTCTCCAAACCCAGCAGATCCCTGCGGTGCACTCCTATGCCGCTCCTCCCGGGGGAGGAAGGGGAGTCTCCCCAGATCTGCCGCTTGTTGGTTCCCTGCTGGAGGAGCAGTGGCCCGACTGTACCACGGATCCCGGTTTATGGCAACCCCGAGCTGAGAGCCCACACCTCGGCTCTGTCTCTGCAGCCGGCTTCCCTGTTCCGATACCTGGGAGCTCTGCCGCACTCAGGCACCCCCGTCTTTTTGTGACCCCGAGGGTCCTGAGACCACACTGTCCCACGAGGGTTCCACCCCCCCCCCCTTAGCCACTAGAGCAACGTCCCTCAGCGGAACCAACTTCTAAAAGTTCTGATTTTGTGCTCTGCTGCTCTATCACTTGCCAGAAGCGGCCGACAGAGGCCCCCCCCCACCGTCTATCTTCCCGAATATCGCCTCAGATTCACTTCTCCGCATGTCCTACCTTCCAGAAAGTGGTCGCTTTTCTGTTCAGAGAGTTGTTGCTATTCTTTTCTTCGATCTCCTGTTGAGTTGGTGGGTGTTCAGAATGGTTTGATCCCTATCCAGCTGAATTCCTGCGACCAGACGAAATCCAGGTGTCCTACTCCTCCGCCATCTTGCTCCTCCCCTCCCAAGCTGATCCCTTTAGACTCACAGCTAAGAGCAAACAACAGCACTCTGGGAGTCAGGAGGCCTGGGTTGTTGGTTCATTGACCAGATAGCAGGGTGGTATGACCTTGGGTAAGTTGTCCAATCTCTTTAATGCTTCTCTTTTTCACCTCAAACATGGAGGACGAGGAAGTGACTTTTCAAAGCTGTAGCCCTAACACTCCGTAAGGAGCAAACTTAAACAAAACAAAACAAAAAGCAGAGAGTGAAGGGTTACTACATGGAGTAACTGAAAGATAAAATCCCAAAAGAAAATTTCACATGTGCCCTACATCATCCAAATGGAATGGGTATGTGGAGGCCCCTCTGAAGCAGAAATAACCATTTCCACTTTTCTAACTCTGGGATCTTTTATGCGTCTTATTTAGAAGTGACATTTTCAAGGAAGTTATGGTTAATGGCAGTGGAGGCATCCAGAGATGTATTTTTCCTTAGTGGACTGTAGTCAAGCGGAGACTGGAGGTCATGAAGGAAATGCAGGGGGATTCTGAAAATTAAGATCTCAGAACCTCAAATATGGATTCGGGCCCTGCTATTGTGCACCATGAGCCCAGTGGGGGTAATGGGCCTGTCCACCCCTCAGGCCTTCCCCAAGATTCCCTTTCTGCAGACTCCAAAATCTAAGAAATCTGATCTTTCCTGTTTTTCAGATCCCCCTGGTCTTTTCTAGAACCGGTCTCCTTCTCTTCTTTCCCCCTTGTCATGGTCCCAGTTTAGGATTCCATTCCCTTTGAACTGGTCAGGAACAAGAGTTTCTAGACTTTTCTGTCCACTTTAGTCACTACAATGCTTTCAGAATTATTGTTCTAACATAAATTCAGCATCTTTTTTTTCTCCTGTCAAAGAGCTGGTAAGTGGCAGAACCGGAATTCATACCCACAGTTTGTTCTCCTGCTTAACATTGTTTGAAAGCTCTCTAGTGACTATTCGGTAAAATTCAAATTCTGGAACAGCACCCAAGCCCTTTTTCTTTTGTTGTAATGAGCTGACACCTACTTCATCTTTTGACTGTTCCTCTACTCTAAGTTCCCTTGTGCTGGTCAGTTGCCTGTTTGCTCTTAGATTATTCCTCATCCTTCTTTTGCTTTGCTTTACACTCAGGGTGCTGTTCTGGCAAACCACAGTTCCCCAGGCTCCTTGGCCATTGGGCTTCCAACCAAATTTCATGTTTTTCTCTCTCCCTCATTCTCTGTCTCTCTTCTCTCTCCCTCCTTCCCTCCCTCAAGCTGTGTCTCCAGCAGTGGCTAAATCACCTCAGTGGTCCCCAGTATCTACCAGGTGACCCATCATCTTGGGCTGCAGCCCCATCACCTCCCCTTTGTCCTTCTGGTCCTGGGCTGGTGGTGACCTCCTGCCATTGCCAACCTTGTGTTTTTCTTGCCTCACCATGGTTGCTCTTTCAACCTTCCAACATTTTTTAAATTTAATTTCCCATATTCCTCCCACTGAATTCCCTTGCGTGGGTTTTGCTTTCCTGGCTGGATCTTGACTCATATATTCCCTTCCCTTCTAGTTCCCAAAATAGGCCTCTCAAGAGAAGAAGGCATTCCTGTGCAAGAAAACCACCCTTTCATTTCTCCACGATGCAAGCTCCCACTTATCCTTTGTGCTTTAGCACAAATTCCACTCTTCTTCTGAAAGTTTCCTTTACTGTTCCAGGCACTCTGAGGCACTCTGCTTTACCAGCGATGTACTTGGCACAGTGTTCAATGTACATTTATCTCATTACTGAAAGTATCTCTATCTCGGTCTCACTGACCCATAAGCTCCTCGAAGCTAGAGACCATGTTCTTTAGTTTGAATATCCCCAGTACCTGGGCATACAGCAGGTGATCAATAAATATTTGTTAAACAATACACTGCAAGAATTTTGAAAAGGTCCTAGGCTGATACTAAAGCAGCCTCAAGAGGTTCGTGATGTTTAAATTTTGTAAACATATTGGAAACTTCTGCTGTTTTCTACATTTCTGCAGCTATTTATAACTGACCTTTTTATAAAGAAAATTAATTAGTACTTTTAGCCAAACTAGATATTTTTATTCCAGTGTTGGAAGCATATAAGTCATGCTTACTCTATTTAACAAAATAATGGAATGTTGATGTTTATAACATTAGTTTAAGTCACTGGAATTTGCCTTCCAGTATGTGTATTTTATTGTATCCAAGATGTTTCTAATGAAAGAGTAATGATAAATTCCTATAGGTCACTATCTTTACCACTGGAAAAGTTTCATTAGCACATCATGTATAAATAAAGTCCAATTTAACTTTTCTACCCATTAAAAACATTTTAAAACTCTGTAATTTCTACATTATAATTAAATTAACATATTTTCCAACAATTCACAAAGTGACTAGGCCAAGTTGTCAAGTCTTTCCTACTTTCTGGAAATTAAAAAATGTTATTTTTACTATCTTACTGAATTCAAAGGAAAGCTTAAAAGAATGAAAATTTATTATCCAAGCCTATTATTTGATTCAAAGCACAAAATCCAAAATCTCTAGTCATTTGGACTTTGAACCCTCAACCACTATTTTGAGTGTTTGAAAAACAAAAACTTACATTGTCTCATATTCCAGATAGGAAAGTCATTGATATTCTCCATCCTAGCATTTCATAGCATGACCCATTAACAAAGAGACTGAGATGTGAGCCAATGGAGAAAAGTGTTATCAACCAGTGATATAATCCAAAGAAATTCAGAATCTGGAGTGTATAAGAATCCCTTGAAAAAAATTATAGACTCAAAGACTCTGTCGCATAAGACATAATTTACACTGGGTAAATTCTAGCTGTTGGAAGAATCCCTGACAATCAAAATTTTGCTACTACAATCCGAAGCTAACATGCCTTTTTTTTTTAATGTCATCATTAAATATTTATTCTTCGTTTTTCCCGTTCTTTTCATAGGCCTGAGAAAACCCCAGTCAAATTTTTTTTCTTTCCACAACGATAAGTTGCAATGTGAGCTTGATCTTCAAGTTACATTTAAAGTCTTTGACAACCGCTAAATATACTCATCAATATTAAACCCTAAATGTTTTTTAAGTTAAATTTATTTATTTATTTATTTATTTATTTATTTATCTATCTTTTCAGAAGAGAATGTCTTGAACCAGAGCTAATGTGGGTTTGTATAGACCACTAAGCAAGACACATTAATTCCTCTCCCCCAACATCTGCCACACAGAAAATCCAGCATGACTAATCATCTACCCTACAGCTTGACAGACAGAGCTGCATATAGCCAATTATTTTGGGGGCACCCCCATGATTATTTGCTCAAACAACAAAAGAGAAAGGGTCCTGATACCCACTGGATGAAGATAGACAATTCTGTGCTTTAAGGCTGGAGTTATCCAGGAAGAAAGCTTAGGAATTTGGGTATAGTATTCTTTTTTTTTATTATTTAATTTGACAGAGAGAGACACAGCGAGAGAGGGAACACAAGCAGGGGGAATGGGAGAGGGAGAAGCAGGCTCCCCGCTGAGCAGGGAGTCCGATGTGGGGCTTGATCCCAGGACCCTGGGATCATGACCTGAGCCGAAGGCAGACGCTTAATGACTGAGCCACCCAGGTGCCCCTGGGTATAGTATTCTGGTAAGTTTCTCCTTGCATATCTTTCGAAAGTAATCATTTGTACACAAGCCTCAGGTTGAAGAATATCTAGTGTTACCTCTTCCCTCTCTGTTATGAACCATCTGGCTCCTTATTTTTAGACTTAATGTTTTCAAAGAAAGAAAGCTCTTAACACTACTAGCCAAAAAATGTTTTCAACTTTCTACTACCCCTCATTTTTTGGTTCTTTAAAACAGTAGAGATAGAATTCGTGAGGGGACCTTTTTGTTTTTTGCACTTATATATATATAAAGCCTGCCTCATGAATATTCAGACAAGATAAAATGTCTAGTCAGTTCTGTCCTCTGGAACTTCCTGTGATGATGGAAATGTTCTAGATCTTCACTGTCCAATACAGTTGCTGCTAGATACATTTGGCTATGGGCACTTGAAATGTGCTTACTGCAACTAAGAAAACTGGATTTTTAAATTTTACTGTATTTAAATTAATAGCTACCGATGGCTCACAGCTACTTATTGGACAGTGCGGGTCTAGACATTATGACCCGAAAGGCACCAGGTAGGTTCCTCTGTCCCCAATTCCTATATCCCTAATTTCTCAAAGCGCCTCAGCCTCCATGCGCTGAAAGCGACCCTTTAAGACATGGGATGCAGAATGAAATTAAAACTATGATCCAGTCAACATTCCTGGTTGCAAACACAAGTCAATGCTAGTTGACTTACATGCACAAATATATTTTTGCAGGTATATAGACCACCCCACAGAATCAATAGGAAGCCTGAAGAATGAAGTTAGAGCTAGCACAGATGAATCTGATGCATGGTCAAGATCCTGCCATCAAGAACAGTCTGAGTAGGACACCATTACTGGACACTTGCCACCATGCTGCAGGATTCTGTTGCCCTTGGTCTGCTCGCCATTGACCTTTCAACTCTACAATGGCCACTTCAAGTAATTTCTCATTGAACTTTTGTCATTGTGTCACTCCTTAAACATACTGCCAGTCCATGGGGTAGAAATATTTGCCTGCCTTTTGGGTTCATAGACACTGCTTTCTTCCCATTTGGGGGCCAGGGAGGTGGGGGGGGGGTTGGTGTAGACCAAAGCATTCATTTAAGTGAAAAGTTCCAATTTTGTTTCTAAAAAAATTAACCTTCGTGCAAACTGTGAAGAAGTGGAAGTAGAATCAAACTGACTAGCTTTGCTATATAGAAAAAGGTTCGTTTAATTTTTTTCAATTTTCTGAATATGGTTTTTATTAATTAATCATTAGCCACTGATTTATAACATAAATTGTATAATTATAATTAGTTATAATGACATATAATTGTTCATGAAGTTAAATTCATAATTTATAATTGCCTTGGTTAAGCTAATGGTTGATGCTATTGAAATCTCTGTGAATGAAGTCTGGAGCCGCACTGCTTGGTGTGCGCCTGCCACCTAGTGGCAAGACACGTTAATGCCATCATGGAGATCCTACAGGGCTTGAAAGGCCAGCTTCCCCGTAGACAGTTTTTCGCACTTTACAATTTTCCCCATGTGTTGACCCAATCAACCATACATTTCTTAAGCCTTTGGAATTATCTTCCATTACATTCAATAACATTTCATGTTAATTGCAAACTATAGATCTCTGAGATCCCAAGTGTATATAAGCATCACCTGAAACCACATTCCCTAAACTAGTTTCCCGTTCTAAGACAGCTTTTATTTTATGTGTGTCCAGAAACAACATGTGGTTTGGGCATGCCACTATTCTCCTACAGAGAATATTTTGGCCACTATTATGAAAGTGCAAATTAACACTAGAGTCATGGATATCATGGATTGCTGACTTATAAAAGGATTTCTTTTTTTCAAAAAGTGGTAAGTTTAAGAAAACATGAAAAGAGGATTATCAGTATTTTTGCAGACCACTCGAGGAAGGATAGGTGAATCGTAAGTCAAAGAATACATCCAGATCTCAACTTCATTCCTTTCTGTCCTTGTGTATTTGTCACGTACTAGACCCTAGTAGCAAAATCAATATAATCAATTTCTCACATAGCTGAGAGTAATAAAATTGACCTTACACTTCAAAGATGCAGTGGTTCCTCTAAGAACACTTTTAAAAGGAAAGAGAAACTATCAAGCGAGTAACCTAATAAAAGTTCTGGGAGGCGGTTTGGCTGAAAAGATGAGAGTAGAGGCAGCATGAATGGACGTCCTAGAGACAGGCTGGGTCCATGGCTCCCCAGGCTTGGTTGCCATGTTATTCCTGACTCACACTATGAATGGAAGTAAGTAAAAATTTTAATTTGGATCTGGAAGAAGGAAGAAGATTTGGAGTATTAACCATAATAGCAGAATAGATTTGAGATTTGGGGACTAAAGAATCTGGGGGAGTGGTTCAAATCTTAACTGGAGAGAGAAGAGAAAAATCAAGTTTCCTTCGTGGGAAGAGGGTCTGATAACGGGTTTTGAAAGTTTGGAGGTGAATGACTTTGATAAGCTACTGAGTGGGCGGAGCTTCCAGGCAGAGGCCTGGTAATGACAGAATTACTGTTCTTAGGGTCTGGGTAAGCGAGGTAAGGGGGCCTTTCTCCTCTTCTTGTATGCCCCCTTTGGCCTCCTGCCTGCCTGGCCATCCCCTTTCCGTTAGTGTTGCCCTCTCCCTCTTTAGCTGCGGCCAATTCTTTTTTTCATAAATGGCCATAGCAGTTTTATCAAAATTATTACATGAAATTCACAATTTGATGTAATTATTGAGTACCTAAAATTTGTGAGAACCTGCCGTACTCCTAGCTAAAGAGTAAGTCTTGGGGCACCTGGGTGGCTCATTTGGTTAAGCCTCCAACTCTTGGTTTGGACTCAGGTCATGACCTCAGGGTCCTGAGATCAAGCCCCACTTTGGGCTCAGAGCTGGGGCATGAAGCCTGCTTGGGATTCTCTCTCTCCCTCTCCTTCTCGCCCATGCCTCCCCTATCTCCCCTCCTTATGCACATGCTCTCTCTCCTCTCTCTAAAAAAAAAAAAAAAAAAAAAAAAAGACTAAGTCTCTAGTGAAGTTTCTTCTTTGTCTATGACCTTCGAATTGTTTTCCTGTTGATGCACAGCCTTAAATAAGGCAAAGAAAAAAATCAAAGGCTTTCTATTCTAAAATTAAAGTTATACCTCCACTCTCATCAGAGCCTAATATCTAGAGATTGGCTACTCACCAAAGAGCTTACATTTGTGCATGCTTGCTTATGCCTGCCTAATTAGAGCCTATGCAGAGATAAGTCCTGTCATTTTGCAGCTTTGGAGATGATTATTCCTGAGTTAGACTTTTTTTTTTTTTTTTTCAAGATAAGAGTGATACCCTTGAAGAACTCAATCACGGTAGTACTCTTAAAATGGCTAAAAATAGGTTGCAATTATTCCACAAATATTTATTATAAATGTGAACACTTAACATTTTAGATAAGTAATAACAATGTAGCCTCCTTCGAAGAAGTTACACCTGCATGTTCTTCCAAAATGATCAAAGATGTGGCAAGCTGTATAATGCTACTCCATTTCAGACCAAAGACCTTGGTAAGACCGTCAGAAGAGGGGCAGCATCTACTCCCTACACGGGCACACTTTGCACTTTATTCCACTGCCTCCAGAATGGGAAGTGCGGCCTTAGTTTTCGTACTTTAGTAGTCGTCAGTGACTTTCCGTCACAGATTTGCTAGTCTTTGTGGGCATATTTCAGTCCCGGCAGGGACTTTTATTTCTTGTTTTTAGATTCTTCTGGTTGGGAGCATAAGGTTGATATTCATGGAAAAGTTGAGGATTCCAGGGAAGTTGTGTTTTTATACTAATCTACCCTACAGGATATCAAATGAAGAGTATAAAGTTCTGCACCAAAATAAAAGGATTCACTGGGACAGAAATATTCTCATTTCAATTATTTAAAATCCCACAGACATTTGACTGGCATTTTCTATGCATTTTTTAATAGAAGTGCAAAGAGATTTGATGCGGTGTGTCATACGGTAGCTACTTCCGGGGAGATTAGCTTGCTTTTAATCTAGTCATCAGAAAAATAACCTCAAAGACAAGAGAGTTTAGATTTCTTTGACTGAATTTATGCCACTCAGTACTTTTTTTTTCATTCAATGTGGTTACTGTGTGGTGTGACTACATACATTCATTAATGTTAAGTGAAGTTGTGCACACTATACATGGTAATTATGCATATAATTCAGATACAGTACATTTATTGAGGTGTTTCCGTTTGGAAGCAGGTGCGTTCATAATCAAATGAAGGGAAAAAGGGAAACAATCTCAAAAGCATTTGTATTTTTTCCGTTTCATCGATCATAAAACCAGGGCTTTGGTCTAACTACCTTTAGAATCCCTCCCAGGATTTTCAGCAACCACTTTAGAAGCAGCTACACGCTAAATTTAGAATTGCCGCCACAAAAGAACACCTTGTGGTGAGTAATGGGCTGGGAAAAGCACACGGGAGAAGCCCCGGACTCCGGTCAGGGGGCGGTGGGAATGGTGATGCATAATCACTAAGTGACAGAAGAGTTCAAATTCTCGAAGCAGGTAATTTGTCATTCTAACTCCGGAGATCTCTGGATTCACAACCACAGAGCTTCTTCATCCTTCCACAGTCCCCTTCCACGCCAGAAGACAGCCTCACAACCCTTCTGAGTGGTTCATTCGCGCTCCCCCCCCCCCCCCCCCAAAAAAACGTGTAGCAAAGTAGGCTTCGTCGCCCAAACACGACAATGTAGCAGGTCTGGGAAGTCGGCCCCGCCCTTGCTGCCCTCTGCCTGTTTAGCAGGACCCACAAGTTGAAGCGAGAATTTTCCAAGGTGGAGGCCGGGACACTGCCTCAGCGCCTGAAGACTTTGTAGCGGCGCATGTATCGGGCCGGGCGACCCGCTCCCTACGTGCCTCGGCGGGGGAAGGGTCCCGTGCGCCCCCGGCCAGCTTCCCGGGGCGGCTCTGGCACGCTCCCCTCCCCCGCGTGCGTCTCTGGGCCAAGTGCGGCCGCTGCAGCTCGGGGACCGCGCCAAGTTGCGGGCGACGGCGGGGGCTCGGTGGGGGAGGGCGCCCTCGGCCCCCCCCGACACCCGGAGCGAGCGCCACCGACCCGAGCCGCGGCGCCCGCCTCCGCCACTTTACCCCGAATCCCACTTCCGAAGGGGAGGCGGAAGGGCCAAGGTGGGCAGCTTCACTCCCACCTCGGCGCCCCTGAGGTACCCAGCGGCGAGGGGGCGCGGGGTCAGGAGCGGCGCGGGGGGTGCGGGGCAGAGCGCCCGAAGTGCCCACAGAGCCCGCCCGGGGGCGCCGCGGGCCGCGCGGGTGGAGGCGGCCGGGGGACGGAGGGGCGGGGACGGGCGGGGGCGGAGGCTCCCGCCTCCTCCTCTCGATCCTCCCCCTCCTCCCCCTCTTCCTCCTCCTCCTCGCCCTCCTATCGCTGCCACCGCCTCCACCGGGCTGAGGAGCGGGGAGTCCGCGGCGCTGGCTTGGGGCTGCGGGATGGGGAGTTAGCGGCACGGCGGCGGCAGTGGCCGCAGCGCAACCGGCCGCCGCCCCCGGGTCTGTCCCGCCCCGGAGCCAGGCCCGCGGGCGGCGGCGACGGAGGAGCTGGGCAGGTGGATGCGGCTGGAAGATGGCGCCCTCGGGCCCGGGCAGCGTCAGGCGGCGGTGCCGGCGGGTGCTGTACTGGATCCCGGTGCTGTTCATCAGCCTTCTGCTTGGCTGGTCCTACTACGCCTACGCCATCCAGCTGTGCATAGGTGAGTGCGCGCCGCGCCCGCCGCCGCCCCCCGCCGCCCCGGCGGCCGCCCGCACTCGGGCCCACCCCGTCGGCCCCGGAGGGAGGGCATGGAGCTGTCAGCAGCCTCCCCGCTCGCCCCCCGCCCCCTACGCTGCCCCCTCGACAGTCCCGGGACGCCGAGAGCCCGCCGCACCCAGCGGCGCTTCCCCTCCCCCCACCCGCGAGACCCCCTTGCGCCCCCCGTGCCGCCCGCCAGCTTCGCGTCCCGTGCCACCGCGGCCGAAAGCAGCCTCCGGGCAGCCTCCCCCCACTCACACTACCCTTGCCTCCCCCTTACAACTCCGGTTACTGTGTCACCTCTACTCCATCGAGTACGCAGCCGAGCCACCCCCTGCGCTTCCGCTATCCACCGCCACCCCAGCCACACCCCCTACCTCGGCAGGACCGCGCCCGAGAGAACTACGGTCTCCGCTGCCTGCAGCCTCGGCGGAGAAGTGAGGCCCGGGGAGGCTGCGCTGGAGGCTGGAGGGCTCCAGGCTGGGCCCAGGATTCCAGCTGCGCCAGACCCGCGCGGGGGATGGTGGCCTCGGCCTTCGGTGTCAGAGCTATCTTTTTCTGGTTGTCCTTAATCCACTTTCTGAAAATTTGTGACAGTGCTCTGTCTGGGGCGTTTTTGCTGCCTTTATGATTTGGGGATTGCCAGTTGTACACTTTCTGGTTATAAGGAGGTGAAGGTGGGTGAGCTATTAGAAAGTATTTTTGAAGACATATGCAATACGCAGGACTGTAATTTAGACGTTACAATACTGGGGGGGGGGGGCGGGGGAGGGAGAGGTTTTTTCATCCAGAGAGCCAAGTGGCTCAAGTCCAAGTTTTAGGCTCCTGCATCGGTGGGTAGGGTACTGTCAATGCTGAAGATTGAAAAAAAGAAAAGAAAAAGTTGAGTATGCACAATTAGGGAATACAGTTATGTTCCTTAATGTAAGCAGGCTTCTACCTTCAGAGGTTTGTGAAAGCTGATCTGTGCTATCGAAAAAGGTGTTAAAACAGAAGATGACCTTTCTGCCGGTGACTTCTGAATGCTTTTTGTGTTTGGTGTTTCGCCTAAGAAAGTGTCTATGTTTTTGCCTTACCCAGCACTAGTTTTGGGTGGGACAAAGAGAAAGGTCAAACAGTGGCCTGTTTAATTGAACCTTATCAACTAAAAGCATTTCGAAACTTCAAGACTCAGACATAGAATCTTGCCTGAAGCCATCTTACCTCCAAATGTTGCTCCTTGTAAGAAACAGGTATCACAATAATATCCCAAAATCATTATTGGCATAACTTTCAAGAGAATTGAGACTAACATATAGTTTTTAAGTGTGATACTATTATATATTGAATTTAGAAATGATTTCAGGACAAAAGAAGTGACTCTGTTTTAGAAAAGGATTGGGTTGCACTAAAATCGTCAAGACATAAAATCTAAATATGTTATATTCAAGTCATCCAAAATGTATAGAAAGAAGGTTTTCAGGAACATGGTTTAATTTTTGTATTAATTGTTACTATCAAAACAGCTCGTCTTATTGAGATATACTGTATAGGTTACATAACTACTAGGAACCTTCATTGCATTGCATTGGTTCGCCCTCTTAAAAGCAGTGCACAGTTTCAATTATTGTAACTGGTACAAAAGAGAGAAGTCAGGGAAGGAGCTTATTTTCCTATATGATCACATTAAGCTAAGAAGCTTGGCCTGATACACTGTCTCATGTCCATCAGGAAAGCACAGGAGGAAGCATATGAAGGCAGGCAGAGCTTTTCTTTCCTTGCAACTACCTCTGTCCCGTCTAAAGTGCGACATGGGAGGTCTTACTGTATTGGATAGATGGGTCATAGGGGAAGAATAAGTAGAAAATCACAATTATATTGGCATCATATTTTTATATATACATTCTGGAAATTTAAGATAAATCTAAAGTATGCATGAAATCTATATTACCATTTTAGTAAGTGAAGATTTGACTCTTTTTAAACTGCCTAAGTGACATGGCCTGTTATTATTTACCTGGTAATCAAAAGTGAATTCTTGTATCACCTCCTGTCACTGCCTGTGTGGCCTGGTATGATGCCTGTCATGTTGAAAGCAATCGATAAATGGTCCTGAATAAACAAATAGATGATGCAGAGGCAAAAATCTCTGAGGTTGTCAGGAAGTAGTTTTTTCTATTTTTATTACTATAGAAACAAATAATAATCATATGAAAGTCTAGATTGTAGAGCCTAGAAGGCAGAACAAATTGAAAATAAATTTCCTTCTAGAAAGTATGGCAGTTTAGGAGTGGTTAGCTCTAATAGTGTGGATAGATAGCCTTGGTTGAGTAGGAAGTGGAAATTAACCGTACAGTTCCTTTGGAAGACCTGGGAAAGATGGTGACTAGTATGACAGACACACAAAACCAGCCTCCTCTCCTTGTCATAAACAAAGCAAATGGGAATGCCAACCTTCCCTGCCTCCACCCCCAACCCCACCCCCCGACCACCAGCATTAATCACATCTCAGACTGCTCTGCCCTTTGTGCATTCTTTTTCTGTTGGAAGTTGCTATTTACAATCAGATTTTCCAAATTTCACCTACAAAATATTGGCCAGGGTTGGGGCTAGAGGGTGGTGGTAACTGGAAACTGAAATAGGAAACAGAATAGAATAGAATAGAATAGAATAAACAGGGTGATTTGCCCTAGTCCTCCTTTTACATCTGCTGTCAGCTGAGGATGACCCTGAATATAAATTACTTTGTGCCCTTTGCTGAATGAACTGCAATTTAGGAGTAGTGCTTATCCTGGTATCCTTGGAAACTGGAGATAATGATTCTCATTACAGTTAGTTTCTATATTTAACAATGTGAATGTGTGTGGCGCTCTCTAGTCACTTTTTCAGTTAGCATGATGTTTGCTTAGTGGTTGTATTTTATAAAATTATAAAGTCATATCTCTTCTTGGAATATGTGTATATAAAAATATATGGGATATACATATGTTGTGTGAGAGTCAAATGTTTTGGTTAAGTTTCCTTCCAGTCTACCAAAGAAAAGATAAAAGAGGTCTGCTAATACTTGTGAACAGTCAGAACATGTTTATATAGTCTGTTGATTAACTAGGATTTTTTATTCATATTTCTTCCTCCATCCTTCCCTCTCTCTCCTCCTGTTCTCTCCACCCCTGCTTCTTTTGTGTCTTATCTGCCTTTTGATCCCTTTAGTTAATTTGAATTGGATAAATTCAAAGAGTAAAATTTGTAAGGTGGTACTTCAGGATGCTGAATTGGAATAAGGGTAGTCTGCAGTCTCAGCCATGCTTGGTTCAATGGGCATGCTAGACATGGTTTATATGTTTTACAAATCCATTAACGGCAGTTACCTTGTTAACTTTGCTTGTTGAAGAAAGTAACTGGAGTTTTCCCTATTAAGTGCTAACATTCAAAGTTGTGTTAACTATTTTTCTACCTTTTTATTTTGTTATCATTTCAAATTTACAGAAAAGTTTCAAGAACAGTACAAGAAACCTCCACATACCCTCATTTTACCATTTTGGCTTCCTGTTTCTAAAACGTGCCACTTCTCTGCCCTCACTTTAGGCAGGTGCCATGAAACAGTTATTATTCAGTTGTGTACTCACATGGTTCTGAGTTTGCTTATGGCTTAAGTCATTTGAAGCAACCGTGAAGCTTGACAAGCTTAGAGATTATCTAGGCTGACCCCCTCCCGCATTTGTAGATGAAGGTAAACTTTCAAGCTCTGTGTCCTTTCTCCAAATTAACCAATAAAGGTGTCAGCTGTGACTTCAGCTGCTGGGGTAGGAATGTTAAAATGTCTGGTCTCCCTTTGCCTTCAAACCCCTCCCCAAATCTCTCTAGTCCAATGGGATTATTTAGCAAGTCTGTTAAACTTTGTTGCTGCTGAATACGAATTAACACAGCACTGAAAGTGAGCCCGCAGCCTTTACAAAATGATTTCAGAGTTTTAGAATGATTTATAGTTTGGGCCATATAGTTACAACCACTCAACTCTGCTGCTGTAGCAAAAAGGCAGTCATGGACAGTACCTTACCAGGTGGGTGTGACTGGGTTCCAGGGAAAGTTTATTTACAAAAATAGTCGGCAGGCCTGACTTGGCCCTTAGACAATAGGTTGCTGACTCAGGAGTATGTTAAGAAGTGAGCCCCTTAGAATACTGGTGTTACAGGTTTGCAAATCTTTATTAATAAACAATCCTCAGAAATGATTACAACCTCTTATATTCCACAGTGATTATTGAAGATGTTGAAGAATTAAACGAACTAGTTTACATACTTCAAAATCAATTTGGGAGAGATACAGTTATGTTTTCTTTCTTTTAAACAAACATCCTTAAGGATAGAATATATAAAATATCATACTCGGATACCATTAAGCAGTGATCCACCATTAATTCAAGGTCATTGCAAGCTCAAGGATGGAGACTGAACAGGGCTCTAAATTACCTTCCTTCATGAATTGAATTTGAACTAGACAGAGATAGAAGTGTGTTTTTGTTATTGGTAAATTATCATTTAAAAAAATTTCCGGGACATTAAAGCTTCTTTTGAAAAAACTACAGACAGATGATCTTGGGAATGCAAGTGCTACTATCCATAATTATTAAAGTAGTTTTAAGTGACATAGAAGGTACATCCATAGAAAACTGATGTAAATGTTTAATGCCTAAATGACTTAGAAATCATTTCTTGTTGACAATAATGATGCAGAATATATCAGCTCTGTGACTTCTGGACATTCTCAAATATTTTGAAGATTTTAAATTATATGAAAGAGGGATAAAAACTCAACATTTCATCAAATCTAAAATTCAAATGTATAAGTTATGATATGCTCCAAATTCTTGATCTCTGTTTCCTGCCATTTGACTTTAACATAAACGGTCCCTGGGAAAACAGGAGAAGAGAAGACGCTGCTTAATGCTTTCTTGGTTCCATTTAGTGTGTCAGAGAATTCTTTTTCTTTTGATGTATTGGACAATGCAGCATTACTGTTTGCTATTAAATCCTATTAGAGATAACATATCTTATATAATAGAGATAACAAACAGTCATCACAGTGCTTAGCATGCAGAGGTGCTCCATAATTATTGAATGAATTGATCTCACTGTGATTTTGAGTAAGTCTATTCGATCCATTTTTAATGTAAGGACATGGGCGTTGGATCATCTAAATAAGTACAAGAACAGGATCCGGTAGTAAAAACTCAATTTAAACTAAGGCTCGTTATAGAAACTTTGCTTTCAAATGCTTACTGAGAATGTCATCCATGCCATTAAATTAAATACGTGCTCCAGTGTTCCCAGTAATTAAACAGAAGCCAAAGGGATGGTTTCTTAAATCACGATAATTAATTGTCTCTAGAGATAGTGCATTTCCATAAGGTTAGAAGGAAGTCAGCTTCAGAAGGGCTTGAGGAAGGTTCATTCAAAAGCATTTATTGAATCCTGTTTTGTGCCAGGCATTTTCCCCTACAGAGGTGATTTAGAGGAAAACTTAATGGAGATTTTTTCCTAATAGCTGAGAAAAAAAATTACCTCTGGAGGGGTGGGGGAAAACCCTGAAACCTTCTGTCCAGCTTTGGCATAAGGAGAGGGGGTGTTCCCTTTCAGAATGCCACTCCCAGGGCAAAAAGGCAGGAAAGCAGAAATGGAAAACAAAATACCCCACTCCTAGGAGCCTGTGAATTGGTTGCTGGACCAGCATAAAAGAATAATGAAAGAAGTATAGGTAAAAAGAGCTGATGGAGAGCACTTCAGTAGTAATGAATTTCTAATTATATTATAAATCATGCCGCATGTTAATATCTCAGAGTGAGATTACAACCAACAATTTTTGCTCCTGCTACGAACGAGCTGGCTTTTCGAGCTCCCTCCTTTTGTACCTGATGCCTGGGCAACTTCTACTCTGCTCCCAGCTCAGGGCCTGTGATTTGGTGGGTGAAATCGAGGAAGCAGAGAACTTCCTGAAAACAACTCATTGAATCTATGGAAAGCCTGGAGAACCTAGCTTAGAAAATAGGCGAAAACGAAGCGAAGGTGGATGAGGTGAAGCTGACATTATACCAGAGGAATGGTCTTTCGCAAGAGCGCTGCAGTGGTGTCTGGCCATCCCAGAGCGCTCCTCCCTGTGACTTTGTAAAGATGATTCCAGGAGCATCAGCTGGCTGAGCTGACATTGTTGTGCCTATGTCCCAGGCAACAGGGTTCAGCAAGAGCAGGTGTTTGATCTTTTTGGCTTCCATCATAGGAAGAAGTGCCAGGAAGACAAAACACACACACACATCCCGGAGATTAACATGGATCAGGATGCTCAGCAATATTTTTGTATGTTTTTATTTTTCATCTTGATGGAAAATTTGTGCTTTTTTGTCTCAAAAAGAAAATGGACCCATGACTTACATTTTTTTAAGTTTATGCTACTGATTCCATGTATTTTGATGGTTGTATCACATCCCTCAGCCCTCTTTTCTCTAGGAAGTGGTGAGCTCATGAGTCCCCTGAGACGCCAGCACTCTTTGTCATGACTATAGAAATACAGTCTCTAACTTGCAAAATGATAGATTAGAACATGGCTTGGATCCTTAATGCTCTCGGTTGGGAAAACAGTTTTCCAAAGAAAGATCATTTAGAGAGACAGTCTTAATATGATGTGGAACTGAGTGATTTTATATTACCATTTAGAGGTACCACAGGGAACTCATAATAAAAGTAGAACATAATTGAATTAATTTCTTTCATAGTCTGTTAGAAAATTATTGAGATATCTTTTAATTCCCTTAAGGGTAATTTTATTGTAATGTCTTCATTTTTATCTCAGTCAAATGCTGAGAGTGCAAAAGGGTGGAATTTGCAGGGCAGGGGGTGGGGCGAGGGCAGCAGGGAGGAGGTAGGTGACCTGATTTCTTAAGAAGCATATGGTAGCAATAAAGTAACAAGCTATGATTGCTTGACATTTTTCCTTTCAAAATTCTGTCACATTTTGAAACATTTGTGTAGCATTTTTCCTGATTTGACTTTTCATCTGACTATGACTTTTACATTCAATTAGAAATATTAGTGCCAGAAATGTTACAAAATCTACTTTTATTTGGGAGGCACTCTTGAGCAAAAATATGTGCTGCATTGATCCTCTTAGCACTCTAAAATGCGTACTTGACAGTAGTTCCTTTTAGATATGTTGTTGATTACATTTTAAAAATGCAAATGAAGGAGAAGTGCTTTTATAGATGATTGAGTTTTATTTCTTTGCCAGGGTTTCCCCATGACATCCCGAAATTTCTCCTCTCATGAAGTGTAAGTGAAGCATTCCTGTTATACTTAATTTGACCTCTTTGGATTTATTTGCTAGCATTGCCACCCTAGAGGAGCAGAATGATCCAGAGGAGTGCATCAGCAAAATAAACACCAATAAACAAAAAACCTTTTTTTTTTTTTAAAACATCCTTCAAATCCAATATCCCAAGAATACAGTAGTTTCAAGGCAGTTATCTTCATGATCATCTTTTTTTTTTTTTTTTAAAGATTTTATTTATTTGTTTGACAGAGAGAGACACAGCGATAGAGGGAACAGAAACAGGGGGAGGGGGAGAGGGAGAAGCAGGCTTCCCGCGGAGCAGGGAGCCCGATGTGGGGCTCGATCCCAGGACCCTGGGACCATGACCTGAGCCGAAGGCAGACGCTTAACGACTGAGCCACCCAGGCGCCCCTTCTTCATGATCATCTTATAATAGATATAATCCTTGTAAAAAAGCAGTTCATGTATTTCCAAGAACTTTATAGATTTATTTGATTATAATTCAATGAAATTTGGAGAACTAAAATGCTTTGTCATGGTTACATATTTTCTTATATGGAGATAAAATCAAGTTTCTGTCTCTGTGTTAATTGCATTCTGTGAAAAATGGATTTTCACCATATTTGAAGGGTATGTTGAGAATGAGGTGTCTTAAAACTTAGACAGGAGTCTGTCTCTGATCCTGTTGGGGGCCCAAGGGTCATCTCAAAGTGGTAGGTAGCTAAATCTGAGGTGTGGCTTTTCACCAAATTTGTAGGGATCTGAAATATGGTGTGACTTAAAATATAGTCTCTATACTGTACATGTTATTCACATTGGGGGTACAAGTGGGAAGAGCAGCCTGCTCCAGAACAGCTGATGTCAAGCTGTCATGAGAGACACCTGATACCACTTACAGAGAAGGAAAGAGATTTCTTTTTTTTTTTTTTTAAGATTTTATTTATTTATTTGACAGAGAGGGAACACAAACAGGGGGAGTGAGAGAGGGAGAAGCAGGCCTCCTGCAGAGCAGGGAGCCCGATGCGGGGCTCGATCCCATGACCCCGGGATCATGACCCGAGCCGAAGGCAGACGCTCAACGACTGAGCCACCCAGGCGCCCTGAAGGAAAGAGATTTCAGTTATAAGCCCCAAACTGAAAGTCATAAGCCTGCTGTGAATTGCAGGGGCTAATCTGTGATCGAAGTTATTTCTAAGTAGGCAACTCCTTATGACATGTTTTAGGAAGAAGGGAAGTCAGAGAATTATGTATTTGACTGGATATGACTGGTGATTATCCAGGGCATCACCAGGGAGGTCAGTTAATGTGAAGGGTTGAAGCACAGAGACCAGTTTGACTTAGGGTTTTGATCATAGCTTATTTGTAATGAAATGCAGCCTATTCCAGGACCCGGACATACCAAAAGCTAACAACTGAGAACGGGATATCAATTGGAGGAGGGGAAAGAGTAGGGATTCATTTTAGGCCCCCCAGAACTTGCATTTTAACAAATATTTACAAAATTGAGTGCATTTCCACACAAAAATAGACTCAAAATGGTTGAAAGACCTCAATGTGAGACAGGAGTGCATCAAAATCCTAAAGGAGAACACAGGCAGCAACCTCTTCGACCTCAGCCGCAGCAACTTCTTCCTAGAAACATCGCCAAAGGCAAGGGAAGCAAGGGCAAAAATGAACTGTTGGTGCATCAAGATAAAAAGCTTTTGCACAGCAAAAGAAACAGTCAACAAAACCAAAAGACAACCGACAGAATGGGAGAAGATATTTGCAAATGACATATCAGATAAAGGGCTAGTACCCAAAATCTATAAAGAACTTACCAAACTCAACACCCAAAGAACAAAGAATCCAATCAAGAAATGGGCAGAAGACATGAACAGACATTTTTCCAAAGAAGACATCCAAATGGCCAACAGACACATGAAAAAGTGTTCAACATCGCTCGGCATCAGGGAAATCCAAATCAAAACCTCAATGAGATACCACCTCACACCAGTCAGAATGGCTAAAATTAATAAGTCAGGAAACGACAGATGTTGGCGGGAATGCGGAGAAAGGGGAACCCTCCTACACTGTTGGTGGGAATGCAAGCTGGTGCAGCCACTCTGGAAAACAGTATGGAGGCTCCTCAAAAAGTTGAAAATAGAGCTACCATACAATCTAGCAATTGCACTACTGGGTATTTACCCCAAAGATACAAATGTAGGGATCCGAAGGGGTACGTGCACCCTGATGTTTATAGCAGCAATGTCCACAATAGCCAAACTGTGGAAAGAGCCAAGATGTCCATCGACAGATGAATGGATAAAGAAGAGGTGGTATATATATACAATGGAATATTATGCAGCCATCAAAAGGAATGAGATCTTGCCATTTGCAACGACGTGGATGGAACTGGAGGGTATTATGCTGAGCGAAATAAGTCAAACAGAGAAAGACATGTATCATATGACCTCACTGATATGAGGAATTCTTAATCTCAGGAAACAAACTGAGGGTTGCTGGAGTGGGGGGTGGGGTGGGAGGGATGGGGTGACTGGGTGATAGACACTGGGGAGGGTATGTGCTCTGGTAAGCGCTATGAATTGTGCAAGACTGTTGAATCTCAGATCTGTACCTCTGAAACAAATAAGGCAATATATGTTAAAAAAAAAAAAAAAGCAGGAGGGGAAGAATGAAGGGGGGG